>NC_056744.1:122155956-122328204 GCF_019279795.1 Protopterus annectens | reverse complement strand
TATTTCACAATTCAACTTCTGAAAAAAGTTTAAAGGCGTAGCTATAAGCTCTGGATGAATGAGGTTTAGGACTGTTTGATACAGATTTGTTGTACTTTTCTTAACAAAAATAATGCCTTATGACAGCCACTGGAAAAGACTGACCTTGGAAACATTTTGTCCAGCTATACCATGAGTAAAGAAAAAGGTAAAGGACACAGAGTTGGTCATGCATCCTTAACATCTTTTGTTCTACTCAGAGAAATGAACAGCGATGAGGAACTTTTAAGGTAAACTAATAAATGGTCTACCTGATTAGAATACTGAGGGAAGAAAAATGAAAGTCACATGCTTACCATACTGCTAAGTCTGTGTTGTCCTGTTTTCTTCCAGATCAACTTCTGGGTTACAGGATCTGATCTCTGCACCTTTCAAAAGCTTTGGATCCAGTGGTCTGACTCCTCCCCTATGTTCCTCCAAAATACCTCACATTTAATTTGTATGCTCATAACAGGAAGATTATCTAACAATCAGTATATACATGCTTGTCTACAAGATGGACCAAGAAGGATAGCAATAATATGAGGAAAAGCAATCACCAGGCTGTTCAAGAGCAAGGCCCCCAGTTAGGTCTAACTCTTCTACAGGAATGAAAGAGGACAACTTAGATTGGAGGACGGAGGGAGGGATGGCTGTTGAACTGGACGTAAAAGTACAGTTGTGTACCTACCATAAATGTAGATGTTCGATTGTATTCACTGCTGCAGTCATTACGCTTGGGTTATCCTGCTGGCAGGCTACTCTCAGCCAGCCAGAATTCCAAAGTCTAGGTCCGGCGTCGGTTGCTGTCGCCTCTTCCCTGACGTCAGTGTGCCAGGGGTATAAAAAATGCAGCTGATGCCATTTTCTTCAGTTATTTTTGCCCCAGATGTCAGGTGCCCCCAAATTTGTAGGCAGCAAAATATGCCAATAAAAATGCAGGCACAAAAATAACATTTCCTTCATCTACAAGCAAATACGCCGAATAGGTTGTATAGGATAGAGAAGTGCAGATAAAACCCAGCAAAGAAAAGGGGGGTGGTGGGTGGGTAACCTGGACTACAACAGTGAATACACTCGAACATCTACAGTTAAGGTAGGTACACAACTGTACTATGTTCATCGTGTTTCACTGTTGCAGTCATTACTCTTGGGTTGAATCCCAAAGCTGAGGAAGGGTGGCTGGGCTAAATAGGATTAGGAGAGGCTATGAGGCCCTGCAGAACTGCAGTGGCAAAGCCTGCTCTGGACTTAGAGTAAAGAGGTAAGTGGTAGTGCTTTGTGAAGGTGTGCACTGAACTCCAAGTTGCAGCCTCTAAGATATCTTTGGTTGGTACTCCTCTGAGGAAGGCTGCTGAAGTGGCTGATGCTCTGGTGGAATGAGGCCTAATGCCCTTAGGCACTGATTTGCCATGTTGAAAATAGCAGAAATGGATGCAATGGCCTATCCATTTTGAAAGAGTCTGTTTTGAGATAGCCTTTCCTTGTGATCCTGCAGCATATGAGACTAAAAGTTGCTCAGTCTTTCTGAAAGCTTTAGTTCTATCCAAGGAGAATTGTAAAGTACAGTTTTGTACCTACCATAAATGTAGATGTCCGATAGATATGCAACTGCAGTCATAACATATGGGGTTGTCCTGCCTCAGGCAGCCCTCGGTCGGCCGAATTCCAAAGTCTGGGTCCGGCGTCGGCTGGTGTCGCCTCCTCTCCGTCTACGGCTGGAGTATAAAGGCATCGGCCGACGCCATCTTCTTCAGTGTTTCTTGCCCCAGATGCCAGGTGCCCTCCTAGGGAGGCTAAATTTGGTAAATGGATAAAATAATCCCAAACATGCACAACAGTAATAAACAGATACACCATAGGAGATACCCCCAGCTGACGGGAAGAGGGGTAGGGACCCAAAAAGAAGGATACAGAGGGTAGGAGGGGAAAATCCGACTGCAGTTGCATATCTATCGGACATCTACATTTATGGTAGGTACAAAACTGTACTATGTCCTTCAAGAATGCAACTGCAGTCATAACATATGGGTTGAGTACCATAGCCAAGCTGGGGTGGATGGAACTATGATAAGGATGGTGTAGCTAAAATCCCTGCAGGACTGCAAGCAAAGCCTGCTCGGGATCTGGAGTATAAGGGCAGGTTGTAGTGCTTGGTAAATGTATGCATGGAGCTCCATGTAGCAGCTTCTAAAATGTCCTTTGTTGCCACTCCTCTTAGGAAAGCTGTGGAAGTGGCTATAGCTCTGGTGGAATGTGGCCTGATATTGGCTGGCACACCTTTTCCATGGAAAGAATAGCAAAATCTGATGCAATGTCCAATCCATTTTGAAATTGTTTGCTTGGAGATTGCTTTTCCTTGTACACCAACAGCATAGGCTACAAACAGCTGGTCAGACCTTCTGGTGGCCTTAGTTCTGTCCAAGTAGTAGCATAATTGTCTGTGTATGTCCAAAGTATGCAGTAGTTTTTCCCCCTTATTTTGAGGTTTGGGGAAGAATGCAGGTAGATGAGTAGCTTGATTTAGAGACACCCTGGAAATTACTTTTGGCATGAATGTAGGATTGGTTCTTAGAGAGACTCTGTCTTGATGAAAAATGAGGAAAGGGGGCACTGCCATGAGTGCCTGTATCTCCGAAACTCTTCTTGCAGAGGTGACTGCCAATAAAAAGGCAGTCTTCCATGACAGAAATTGCATTTCTGAGGTTGCTGCTGGCTCAAATGGAGGAAGAGTTAGTTTTTCCAACACGTAGTTGAGGTCCCATGCAGGTACTGGCTGTTTTCTGGGAGGTTTGATATTCTTTATCCCTCTTAGAAACTGTCTTAACAGAGGATGCGAAAACACTGGAGGGTCACAGTTGTATTTTGCTGAGATTGCTGAGGCATGAATCTTTATTGAGGAGTATGAGAGTCCAGTATGAAATAGTTCTGCCAAGTATTCTAATATTTGAGGTATACTCAGTAATGCTGTGTCCTGACCCCTGTTGGCATTCCAGATACTGAATCTCTTCCACTTGGCTGAATAGGTTTTTCTGGTGGAAGGTCTGCGTGCTTCCAGCAAGATCTCTTGAACAGATTTGGAAAGAGAGTTTGGTGTTGAAGTCATGGTAGCCTCCAGGCTGTCAGATGCAATGTTTTCAGGTCTTGATGTACCTGTAATTGTGTTGAGTTAGGAGCAGGGGCCATAGGGTCAGAGGCCATGGCTTGGTCCGAGTTATGGTCAATAGCAATGGGTACCAGTGTTGCCTCAGCCAGTCTGGCGTTATCAAGATGCCTGTTGGTTGTTCTGCTTTGATCTTCAATATCACCTTGGTCAGCAGAGGCAGGGGATGGAATGCATACATTTTTAGAGAATTCCAGCTGAAGGAGAGAGCATCCGTTTCCAAGCTAGAGGGTGGTGAGTCCTTGTGCAGAACTTTTCCAGGTGATGATTTAAGTGGGAAGCAAAAAGATCTACGTCCGGTCTTCCCCATGTCCTTGTCAGTTGAGAGAAAATGTGAGGGTGCAGCATCCATGTGTGGATCCATGAAATTTCTGCTCAGATTGTCCGCCAGTACATTGTCCTTGCCTGATACAAACTGGGATTGTAAATGTATCCTCAGGCTCAGGGATTTTTCCCAGAGAAGCATTGTTAGTCTGCAGAGGGGGTAAGAATGAGTGCCTCCCTGCTTGTTTATGTACCACATGACAGTAGTGTTGTCTGTCCTTATTAGCAAATGTCCCTGTTTTAGTGTTTTTTCGAAAGTCTCGATGGCATGTATCACTGCCAACATCTCCTTTTGGTTTATGTGCAGATTGTCTTTCCTTTGGCGTCCAAAGACCTTGAATGCATCTGCCCTCCATGTGCGCCCCCCATCCATGGTCTGAGGCGTCTGTTGTTATCATTTGGTCTGTTTGAGGTCTATTGAAAGGCATGCCTTCGTTTAGTTGACTGGCTTGAGCCCACCATAGAAATTCCTTCTGCAGAAATGGAATAAGTGGGATTTTGTCCTCTAGGCTGTTGTTGTGTTGAGACCATAAGTTTTTTTAGATACCATTGCAGCTTTGTCATATGAAGTCTTGCCAAAGTCTTGCCAAGAAGGATGCAAGATGCCATGAAACCCAGGGCCTGCAGGATTTTCCTTGCAGTCAGCTGGGAAGCTTTTACTAGGCCTTTGAAGTACTCTGGTAAATGCTGCTTTTCCTCTGTGAGGTAGGCCATTTGTTTTTGTCCAGTTTGGCTCCTAGGAATATAATTTGTTGGGATGGTAGTAAGTTTGACTTCTGAATGTTGACTGTGTATCCCAAGGCCTGCAGTAGCTGCATGACATAGTCCAAATTCCTTTTTAAGGTTTGTTTGTTGTCTGCTGGCTATTGTAGACAGTCGCCAAGTAGGGGTATATTTGAATCCCTGCAGTCTGCAGTGTGCCACTACTGATGCCAGGCATTTTAATTGAACACTCTGGGCAGTAGATAAGCCAAACGACAATGCTGAGAATTGATAATGCTCTGTCCCTGCAAGAAATCTGAGGTATCTTCTGCAGCTTTGTCTGATAGGGACATGCAGGTATGCCTCCTTGAGGTCCAGAGTGACCAGCCAAGACCCCTTGCCAACCATGGGAAGAAGTTGCTGCAACGTCAGCATTTTGAACTTTGGCACAATGAGGAAAGTGTTTAGAGTTGACAAGTCCAGTATGGGTCTCCATTTGTTTTCTTTTCTTGGAACAAGGAACAGTCTTGAATAAAATCCCTGGCCTTGTTCCTGAGGAGGAACCCTTTCTATTGCTTTTATACTTAATAGCTTGGAAACTTGAGTGAGTGCCTCTGCCCTCTGATGATGTGACAGGTTTGGCATGCCTTGTTTTATTGGTAATGTGTGGAAGTGGAATCTGTAACCTTTGTCTATCAAATCCAAAATCCAATTGTCCTTGGTTAAGATATGCCAGTTTTGTGAGAATAAGGCTAATTTTCCGCCCAAAGGTGCTTCTCTTTGAACCTTTGTAGAAGGTACAAAAGTCAAGTCATTGTGATTGTCCTTGTGGTGCAGCTGAATTGTCTGCGCCACTTCTTTGATTTGGAGGTTGCCATTACGCCCCTGTAAGATCCTCGGTATTGCCCTCTACCTGGCACGTCTGCTTTTCCCTTTGAAACTTGTCAGAGCCGGGAAGGACCAATTTTGAGGGCCAGTTTCTGCTGAATCTGGGTGGCTGAACCTGAAGGAAATCCTTGACTGTCTGTACTGACTTTGCTTTTTCCTCTATAGATTTCAATACATCTTGTGCAGTAGCACCAAAAGCTTTGTTTTTCCAAAGGTGCATCCAGTAACTTTACTTTAACATGGTCAGGCAAAGACTGATCCTTCAACCAAGCATGTCTACATTACAGCCCCAGTCATAGCTGCCCTACATGAAGCTTCCAGTGCATCATAACCACACTGCAGAAAATGGTTATTAACCTGCTGAGTGTTATGAATATGATCCTGCAGTGCCTTTTTATCAATAGGCTCAGGAAAGGCTAACTTTTTCTGTAAATCATCCAGGAGAAAATCTTGGTACTGAAACATGTGAAAAAGGCAGTTAAGGGACCTCATGGCTAGGGTAGTAGAGGTATATACTTTTTTACCCCATCTCTCCAGGGACCTTGCTTCTCTGTCAGCTGGCAGTGGGTTTTTGGCAGAGGAGGAAGCCACTCCCTTGGGGCCCTGTGAAATAGTTTCTAGGTCCACAGAGTGAGCCTTAAAAAGGTGCTTGTGAGTGTCAGGGACCCTGTAATATCAGTCCAGCTTGACAGGAGCAGGAGGAAGAGAATCAGGGTTGGCACTGGAGTCAGAGAAAACATCATCCAAAACATCCATAAAGTACAGTTTTGTACCTACCATAAATGTAGATGTCCGATAGGTATGCATCTGCAGTCATAACATATGGGTTGTCCTGCCTCAGGCAGCCCTTCGGTCGGCCGGATTTCCAAGTCTGGGTCTGGCCTCGGCTGATGTCGCACTTCACCCGACATCAGAGCTTTTGGGGTATAAAGGCATCAGCCGATGCCATTTTCCTCAGTGTTTCTTGCCCCAGATGCCAGGTGCCCTCTAGGAAGGCTAAATTTGGATAAATGTAAAAAATTCCAAACAGTAGTAAGCAAAAAAAATATATATATATATATATATATATATATATATATATATATATATATACATATATATATATATATATACATATATACATATATACATACAAACAAATACACCATAATAGATTCCCCAGCTAGCTAAAGAGGGTAAGCACCTAGGAATACCACAGAGGGAAGGAGGGTGGATAATCCTGACTGTAGATGCATACCTATCGGACATCTACATTTATGGTAGGTACAAAACTGTACTATGTCCTTCAAGGATGCATCTGCAGTCATAACATATGGGTAGAATACCATAGCCAAACTGGGGGAGGAGGCACTAAGATAATGATGGTGTAGTTAAGATCCCTGTAAAACTGCAGTTGCAAAACCTGCTCGGATCTGGAGTATAAAGGAAGATTGTAATGCTTGGCAAATGTATGCACGGAGCTCCAAGTAGCAGCTTCTAAAATGTCTTTGGTAGCCACTCCACGTAGGAAAGCTGTAGTGGTGGCTGTGGCTCTTGTGGAGTGAGGCCTGATATTTTCAGGAGTTGTCTTTCCATGAAAAGAGTAGCAGAATCGAATGCAATTTCCTATCCATTTTGAAATTGTCTGTTTGGAAATTGCTTTTCCTTGCACTCCTGTTGCATGTGCTACCAGTAGCTGGTCAGTTTTTCTGCTGGTTTTAGTTCTGTCCAGATAGTAGCGTAGTTGTCTGTGTACATCCAAGGTGTGCAATAGTTTTCCCCCCCTGTTCTGTGGGTTAGGGAAGAACGTAGGCAAATGAATAGCTTGGTTCAAGGATACCCTAGATACCACCTTTGGCATGAAAGTAGGATTGGTTCTCAGAGACACTCTATCCTGGTGAAAGATAAGGAAAGGCTGCACTGCCATTAATGCCTGTAACTCGGATACCCTTCTTGCTGAAGTGATTGCTAGAAGGAAAGCAGTTTTCCAAGATAAGAACTGTAAGTCTGCTGATGCTGCTGGTTCAAAAGGGGGAAGTGTTAATTTTTCCAGCACAAAATTGAGATCCCATGCAGGCAGAGGTGGTTTCCTTGGAGGTTTTACATTTTTGATCCCTCTTAAAAATTGTCTGAGGAGAGGGTGAGAGAAGATAGGAGGGTCCATGTTGTACTCTGCTGAAATTGCTGAAGCATGAATCTTAATGGAAGAATAGGACAGGCCATTGTGGAACAGTTCTGCTAAGTATTCTAGGATGTGTGCTAGGTTTGCCAGTGTGACATTTGTACCCCTTGATGCACTCCAAATGAGGAATCTCTTCCATTTAGCTGAATATGTTTTTCTTGTGGAGGGTCTGCGAGCCTCCAGGATAATGTCCTTGACCCTCTGAGATAAAAACAGTCTGGTTTTGTTTTATGCAATTTTCCAGGCAGTTAGCTGCAGCGTTTTCAAGTTTGGATGCAGGGTCTTGTAGTTGTTCTGCGTTAGAAGTAAAGGCCATAGAGGTAGAGGCCATGAGCTCGTCCGAGACATGCTTCTCAGTAGCGGATACCAATGCTGCCTCGGCCAATCTGGAGCTATCAGAATCACCTTTGGCTGTTCCTCCCTGATCTTCAGTAGAACTTTGTACATCAATGGGAGAGGTGGGAAGGCATAAACTGTCAGGGTCTTCCAGCTGAAAGAGAGGGAGTCCACCCTCCAGGCTTGTGGGTGGTATTCTCTTGAGCAGAATTTCTTCAGTTGGTGGTTGAGTGGGGAGGCGAACAGGTCTATCTCTGGCATTCCCCATTTCTTTGTTATGTTTTTGAAGATGTCTGGATGCAGCATCCATTCGTGACCATCCGTGGTAGTTCTGCTTAAGCTGTCTGCTAGTGAATTCTCTTTTCCTGGTACGAAGTTGGCCTGCAGCTGGATGTTGAGACTCAGGCATAGGTTCCACAGATCCATTGCCATCCGGCATAGAGGGTAGGAATGCGTGCCTCCCTGTTTGTTGATGTACCACATGACTGTGGTATTGTCTGTCCTTATCAGCAGATGTCCTTGCTGGAGGAATGATTTGAATGCCTCTATTGCCT
Organism: Protopterus annectens; assembly: GCF_019279795.1. Taxonomy (NCBI): domain Eukaryota; kingdom Metazoa; phylum Chordata; order Ceratodontiformes; family Protopteridae; genus Protopterus; species Protopterus annectens. The sequence continues at coordinate 122,320,058 of NC_056744.1, read as the reverse complement.
GCTTTACTGCCAGCATCTCCTTTAGATGTATGTGTAGATTCAGCTGGTCTTGAGACCATAGGCCTTGGATACACTTGTCTTCCATGTGTGCCCCCCAGCCTAGGTCTGAGGCGTCCGTGGTGATGGTCTGCCTTGGTTGTGGTTTGTGGAAAGGCAACCCTCTGTTGGTCTGGCAGGCCTGAGCCCACCACAGGAATTCTTTTTTCAGGCATGGAATGATTGGTATCATGGTTTCTAGACTGTGTCTGTGTTGAGACCATACATTCCTTAGGTACCACTGTAATTTTCTCATATGCAGCCTGGCATGCGGGATCAAGATTATGCAAGATGCCATGGAACCCAGGGCCTGCAGGACTTTCCTTGCAGTAAGCTGAGTTTGTCTTGTCAAAGCCATGAAGTAAACTAGGAGTTGCTTTTGTTTTTCTTCTGTGAGAAAAGCCATCTGAGTTATTGTGTCCAGTTCTGCACCCAAAAATGTTATCCTTTGGGATGGCACTAGTCTTGACTTCTGGATGTTGACAGTGTATCCCAAGGCTTGTAACAGTTGTATGACATAGGTTAAATCATTTATTATTTTTGTCTTGTTGTCCGCTTGTACTAGGCAGTCGTCCAGGTATGGGTAGATCTGAATTCCCTGAAGCCTGCAATGTGCAATTACTGATGCCAGGCATTTCGTGAATACTCTGGGCGCAGTAGATAAGCCAAAGGGCAATGCTGAGAATTGATAATGCTCTGATCCTGCAAGAAATCTGAGGTGTCTTCTGCAATCTGGTCGTATAGGGACGTGCAGGTATGCCTCCTTGAGATCTAGAGTCACCAGCCAAGACTCCTTGCCCAACATGGGAAGAAGTTGCTGTAGGGTCAGCATCTTGAATTTTGGTACAATGAGATATGTGTTTAGTGCGGACAAGTCGAGAATAGGCCTCCATTGAGTTTCTTTTCTTGGTACAAGGAATAGTCTGGAGTAAAATCCTTGGCCTTGTTCCATAGATGGTACCCTTTCTATTGCTCTCATCCTTAGTAAGTTGATGATTTGTTTTACAGCCTCTGGCTTCTGGCTTGGTGGAAGGTTTGGCATTCCTCTCTTCTTTGGTAAAGTGTGGAAGTGAAACCTGTAGCCTTTGTCTATTGTTTGCAATGTCCATTTGTCTCCTGTAATGCAATGCCAGTTTTTTGAAAATAAAGCTAACTTTCCGCCCAAGGGTGCTTCCAGTTGCTCCCTGGTAGGCGGAATCAGAGCCAAGTCATTGTGTCTGTCCTGTGGAAGTGGTTGCAGTCGCAGCTGTGGCGGTACTCCTCTGGTTGGCAGGTTGCCACTGCCGACCCCTGTAGGCACCCCTTGATTGACCTCTGCCTCTTGGGCGTCTATTTCTGCCTCTCTGTGCTCTGGAGGTGTCTGGAAAGGACCAATTCTTTGAAGGCCAGTTTCTGCTGAACCTCGGAGGTTGGACCTGCAGAAAATCCTTGACTGTTTGCACCGATTTAGCTTTTTCTTCCACTTTCTTTTAGAATCTCCTGTGCAGGGGAGCCAAATAAATTTTGTTTCTCCATAGGAGCATCTAGGAGTTTAGACTTGACATGGTCTGGCAAGGATTGCTCTTTTAGCCAGGCATGCCTTCGAATCACTGCTCCAGTCATAGCTGATCTAAATGAAGCCTCCAGTGCATCATAGCCACATATTAAGAAATGATTACTGACCTGCTGAGAGTTGTGTACCAAATCCTGAAGGGACTTGCGGTCTAAAGGTTCAGGAGAGGAAAGCTTTTTATTCAGCTGATCTAACAAAAATTCCTGGTACTGTATCATATGGAATTGACAGTTTAAAGCCCTGGCAGAAAGAGTAGCAGATGTATAAACCTTTTTTCCCCATCTCTCTAATGCTCTTGACTCTCTTTCAGAGGGCAGGGTTTTTTTGGCAGTGGCAGCTGCAACACCCTTTGGGCCCTGAGAAATAGTTTCTGGGTCTGCAGCATGGGCCTTATACAAGTGGAAGTGAGAATCCGGGACCCTGTAATATCTGTCAGGTTTGGCAGGGGCTGGGGGAAGAGAATCAGGGGCAGAACTGACATCATTGTATGCATCAACAACTGATAGTACAGGTGGTATGGCTAAAGGTCTATGCTGAGGCAAGTGTAAAAAAGTCCTTAGCCTTTTCCTAGAATCAGAAAAATCCTGACCCTGCCATTGAAAGTGTTCCCTCATTGAGTGTAAAGTCTCCCCAAAGGAAAATTCTTCTGGGGGGGAGGCAGAAGGAATTGAGTCTTCTGCATCCGAATCCTCATAAGGTGAGTATGGTCCTTCCTGATGGTCTGATAAATCTGATCCATCCGAGGTATAATCAGAGGAGAGAGGTTCAGGGGGTTCAGTCCTAGGCCTTTTGTCAGGAGGAGGCTGTGAGGCCCTGTCTGGGTGGGGTTGGGATCCCCTAATCAGAGATATAAGGTCCTCAGCAAGGCTGAGAATCTGAGAATTTGAGGAAGGTCTCTGAGAGGTAGATTTTGTTGGTAAGGCCTTGGAAATTTTAGCTGCTTTAGCCCTGGAGAAAGCCTTAATAGACATAGAAGCAGGGGGCCTAGCTGCCCCACGTGCAGGAGTAGAAATGTCCAACGAAATGGTGTCGGACAATTCTTGTGCGCCTGCTTCTTCGGTAGGAATTTCTGTAGCCGACTCAGCCGGGGCCTCTCTGGCCTCGGTTGTCGGAGGCATGTTTTCGGCAGAAGGAAGAACCGAGGACTCGGTTTCAGCCAAAACAGAGACACTCGCGGAAGGCCTAACCGTGGTTTCAGCCGAAACCGCGGGCCACGAGTGTCGGTCCTTTTCCTTGCGGTTTTTGGCCAAATGTGTAGTCGGAGTCTCCGACGGCATTTTATATGCAAAAGCGGATCCAAAAAACTCTTCTGCAAACTCCGACCGACGTCTAAGTGTCCGTCGGTTGAAGGAAGCACAGGCTAAACAAGCTGATACGTCGTGGTCTGGGCCTAAGCAAGGAAGGCAGTAAGAGTGGAAATCCTTATGAGGTATTTGTTTCCCACAAGTTAAACAATTATTTACTTTGTCTGACATCGGCTGAGGCAAGAAAGAGTCCCCAATGGGGTACTTAGCTTTTTTAGAAGTCTTCGGTAGTTGAAATCTCTGGATCTGACCGACCGGCACTTGCGAACAGCTTCTGCTTCGAGCACCGCGCGGCAAGAAAGACTGAGGAAAATGGCGTCGGCTGATGCCTTTATACCCCAGAAGCTCTGACGTCGGGTGAAGTGAGACATCAGCCGAGGCCAGACCCAGACTTTGGAATCCGGCCGACCGAAGGGCTGCCTGAGGCAGGACAACCCATATGTTATGACTGCAGATGCATCCTTAAAGGACATCAGGAGGGATAGCCAAGGGTCTGTGCTGGGGAAGCTTGAGGAAAGTACGAAGCCTTTTCCTGGAGTCAGAGAATTTCTGACCCTGCCATTGAAAATGTTCCCTCATGGAATGCAGGACTTCACCAAAAGAGAAATCCTCTGGAGGGAGGCAGAGGGAATTGATTCCTCAGCATCAGAGTCCTCGTAGGCCTGGAAGGGTTCTTCTTGGGTATCAGAATGCTCAGAATCCCCAGAGGCTTCATCCGAGGAGAGGTCGTCCGCCTGCTCAGTTCTAGGCCTTTTTTCTGCAGGTGGCTGAGAACCCCTGTCCGGATGAGGCTGAGACCCCCCTGATAAGGGAAATAAGATCTGCAGCCAGAGACATGATCTGCTTATCAGATGAAGGGGCCTGGGCAGGTTTAGGATGGGCCTTGGCCTGACTGGCATCCTTAGCACGTGCAAAGGCCTTGATGGACATGGAAACAGGAGGCCTAGCAGCCCCACGTGCAGGCGTTACCTTGTCCACAGGAATGGTGTCGGGTATGTCCAGAACTTCGGTTTCCGGAGGAAAATCAACAACCGCACGGAGAGGTCTCGAGACCGAAGGTCGTGTTAGCTGTGTCGGCCTGGAGCGGTAGATTTACCACTTCGAAGGAACGGAGCGCTAGTAGAGGTTTAGGAGAAACATCGGTAGTGGGCCGGGCGAGGATGTCGGTCCCAGTCCTTGCTTTTAGCAGATTGGGTTGTCGGTTGTTCCGACGGCATGATATACGCAAAAGATTCACCGAAGAAGTCCTCGGCGAATTCTGCCCGGTGCCTGAGAGTGCGCTTATTAAAGCAGGCACAGGCAGCACAGGCCGAGACGTCGTGGTCTGGGCCCAGGCAGGGAAGGCAGAGAGAATGGAAGTCCTTATGAGGTATTTGTTTACCACAAGACAAACAATTATTAACTTTCTCAATTTGTTCTGACATCGGCTGAGGCAAGAATAAATGTTCCCCAACGGGGTACTTAGCTTTTAGATGACTTCGGTACTGAAAACACAGGAGCTGACCGACCGGCACTTGCGAACTGCTTCTGCTTCGGGCACCGCACGGCAAGAAAGACTGAAGAAGATGGCGTTGGCCGATGCCTTTATACTCCAGCCGTTGTGACGTCGGAGAGGAGGCGACACCAGCCGACGCCGGACCCAGACTTTGGAATTCGACCGAGGGCTGCCTGAGGCAGGACAACCCATATGTTATGACTGCAGTTGCATTCTTGAAGGACATCTTCGGTTTCCGGAGGAAAATCCACAACCGGCACCGGAGAGATTTCCGAGAACGAAGGTCGTGTTAACGCTGTGTCGGCCTGGAGCAGTTGATTTACCACTTCCGAGGGGACCGGAGTGCTAGCAGAGGATTTAGGAGTAGCATCAGTAGTGGACGTGGACCGAGGATGTCGGTCCCGGTCCTTGCGTTTTTTAGCAGATTGGGTTGTCGGTTGATCCGATGGCATGATATACGCAAAGGATTCACCGAAAAAGTCCTCGGCGAATTCTGCCCGGCGCCTGAGAGTGCACTTATTAAAGCAAGCACAGGCCGAGACGTCATAGTCTGGGCCCAGGCAAGGAAGGCAGAGAGAATGGAAGTCCTTATGAGGTATTTGTTTACCACAAGACAAACAATTATTAACTTTCTCAATTTGTTCTGACATCGGCTGAGGCAAGAATAAATGTTCCCCACGGGTACTTAGCTTTTAGATGACTTCGGTACTGAAAACACAGGAGCTGACCGACCGGCACTTGCGAACTGCTTCTGCTTCAGGCACCGCATGGCAAGAAAGACTGAAGAAGATGGCGTCGGCCGATGCCTTTATACTCCAGCCGTTGTGACGTCGGAGAGGAGGCGACACCAGCCGACACCGGACCCAGACTTTGGAATTCGGCCGACCGACGGCTGCCTGAGGCAGGACAACCCCATATGTTATGACTGCAGTTGCATTCTTGAAGAACATCTGCCTGTGCATGTCCAAAGAATGCAGAATTTCTCACCCTTGTTCTGTGGATTAGGGTAAAAGGTTGGCAAGTGAAAGGTCTGGTTAAGGGCCACACTGGACACCACCTTAGGCATACATGTAGGGTTTGTCCTAAGAGAAACTCTGTCTGGATGAAATATGATGAAAGGTTCCACAGCCATGAGTACTTATAACTCCGAGACTTGCCTTGCAGAGGTTATTGCTAGGAGCAGAGCTGTTTTCCAGGATAAGAATTTTATATCTGCTGTTGATGCTGGCTCGAAGGAGGCAGTGTGAGTTTTTCCAAAACATAATTGAGGTCCCAGGCCGGAATTGGTGCTCTCCTTGGAGGCCTAATGTTTTTGGCCCCTCTGAGGTACTGCCTTATTAAAGGATGAGAAAATATAGGTAGTTCCATATTGTAATGGGCTGAAATGGCAGAGACATGAATCTTAATTGATGAGAAGGAAAGGTCTTTGTTCAGCATCTCAGTTAGGTATTGTAAAATCTGAGGGATATTTGGTACACACGTGTCAATGCCTTGTTCCTGGTTCCAAGCACAGAATCTCTTCCATTTTTCTGCATAAGATTTCCTGGTGCTGGGCCTCCTGGCCTCCAAAATAACATCCTTAACAGCTTTTGAAAGAGGAGTGTTCTGAATGGCTACATTATCCGCCATGCTGTTACATTTAAGGTCCTGAGTTGGCTGTGCAGGATCTGATTGTTTTGTTGGGTCAGCAAGTGAGAAGTTTGAGGAAATATCCATGCTGGACCTTGAGACAAGCTCTTTAGGATTGGGTACTAGTGCTGGTGTGGCCAGTCTGGTGCAATCAGTATCATTTTTGGCTTTTTTTGTCAGACCTTTAGGAGTACCCTGGGAAGGAGAGAGAGTGGAGGAAAAGCATATACCGTTAGATTTTTCCAGCTGAAGGATAGGGCATCCACTTTCCATGCTTGCTTTTTGATAAATCCTTGTGCAAAATCTCTGCAATTGGCAGTTGTGAGGGGAGGAAAATAGATCTATGTGTGGGCATCCCCATTTCCTTATTATCATGTTGAAGACTTGTGGATCCAGTTTCCATTTGTGGGGATCCATGAGGTTTCTGCTTAGTTCGTCTGCCAGAGTATTTGTTTTTCCTGGCAGCAATTGTGCTTGCAGGTGAATTTGAAAAGCCAATGCTGTGTCCCATAAGGTCATTGTTTGTTTGCAGAGGGGGCAGGAATGGGTACCTCCTTGCTTGTTTATGTACCACATGACCGTAGTGTTGTCTGTCTTTATCAGTAACTGTCCTGGATGAAGCAGGTCCTTGAAAGCTGTCAGGGCATTTTGAACAGCTAGCATCTCTTTTTGATTGATGTGAAGATGCTTCTGGTTTGCAGGTCATGTGCCCTGAGTACATTTTCCTGCCATATGGGCTCCCCAGGCATCATCTGATGCATCCGTAGTCAGTGTCTGTCCGGCTGTGGGTAAAGGGAAAGGCAGACCCTTGTTGTGGTGACGGGCTTCTGCCCACCATCGAAACTCCTGTTGCAGGCAGGGAATGAGTGCAATTACTGTCTCCAGGATGTGGCAATGCTGAGTCCAAACACTTTTTAGATACCATTGTAGTTTCCTCATATGCAGTCTGGCATATGGAATTAGTAGAATGCAGGATGCCATGAAACCCAAGGCCTGCAGGATTTTCCTTGCAGGTAGGTGTGTTTTTTTGCCAATTTCTTGAAGTAAGAAGTCAGTTGCTTTTGTTTGTCTGGCATGAGATAAGCCATCTGGGCAGTTGTATTTAAGCTTGCACCCAGGAATATTATCTCTTGAGAGGGCACTAGTTTTGATTTTTTTTCGTTTACTGTGTACCCTAAGCCAATTAGTAATCTTTTTACAAACGCCAGATGCTTTAGAAGGATGTCTTTGTTCTCTGCTTGAATTAGGCAGTCGTCCAAGTAGAAATATATTTGAATTCCTTTTTGCCTGCAAAACGCAATTACTGATGCCAGGCATTTTGTGAAGACCATGGGCGCAGTAGATAAGCCAAAGGGCAGTGCAGAGAATGCAATGAGCCAGCTATGAATCTGAGGTATCTTCTGCAAGACTGTCTGATTGGGACATGCAGGTATGCCTCTTTTAGGTCCAAAATTACAAGCCAAGCCATCTTGCCCAGCATGGGCAGTAGCTGTTGTAGTGTCAACATCTTGAATTTTGGAACTTCCAGAAACGTATTTAGTGTAGGCAGGTCCAGTATTGGTCTCCAGGTTTTGTCCTTTCTGGGTACTAGGAAAAGTCTGGAGTACACTCGCTGAATGGCCCTCATGTCCATGAGGGCTGTAATTTGTTTTTGTGCCTCTGCCCATTGATTGTGTGGCAAGTCTGGCATACCTTTTGACCTTGGTAGAGTGTGACAATGGAACCTGTAGCCTTGGGACACTATGTTCAGGACCCACTTGTCTTGGGTAACCATTTGCCAATTTGTTGAAAAAAGTGCTAGTTTTCCCCCTAAGGGGGGATGCCAAAAGAAAAGTGCTTGGATCTGGTAGAGGAAAGTCATTGGGACTGTTTCCTGTAAGGTTGTGATTTGCCTTCTCCGCTTTTGGAGGTAGGAGCACCCCCCATTGTTTAGGCCTGTATGAGCCTTGGGGCTGAGATCTGCCTCTGGGACGCCTGTATCTGCCTCTTTGAGGTCTGTCTGACACTGGAAAGGACCAATTTTTGGAAGGCCAGTTCCTGCTAAACCTGGGCGGCTGTACCTGTAGGAAATCCTTGATTGTCTGCATGGATTTTGTTTTATCCTCCATTTTTTTCAACACCTCTTCTGCTTTAGTACCAAACAAAGTATCATGCTGTAATGGTGCATCTAATAATTTTGCTTTAACATGATCAGGCAGTCTGTTCCTTTAACCAAGCATGCCTTCTAATAAAAGAACCTGTAACAGCGGCCCTGCAAGAGGCCTCCAGTGAATCATAACCACATTGCAAAGTATGCTTTTCCACTTGTTTAGCTGCATGCAATAAATCCTGCAATTCCTTGTTCTCTGAACATTCAGTATTTGTCAACAATTTCTGTTTAAGTAATGACATTAAATACTGCTGATATTTAAACATATGAAAATGACAATTTAAAACCCTTACAGCCAGGGTAGCAGAATTGTAGACTTTTTCCCCCATCTGTCTACAGCCCTGGAATCCCTATCAGAGGGGACAGGGTTTTTTGCAATGGAAGCTTTAACCCCCCTTGGGACCCTGAGATATAGTTTCTGGGTCAGCAGCGGGGTTTTTATATAGGAATTTGTGAGAATCCAGGACCCTGTAGTATCTGTCTGGCTTAGCAGGTGCAGGGGGTAAAGAGTCTGGGGACAGGCCGGACTCTGAAAATACATCATCTACAATGTCTAGAACAGGTGGAATAGCAAGGGGTCTGTGCTGAGGAAGTAGCAGGAAGTCTCTGAGCCTTTTCTTAGAATCAGAATAATTTTGGCTCTCCCAGTGGAAATGCTCCCTCACGGTATGCAGGGTTTCCCCAAAAGAATAATCCTCAGGAGAAGAGGCTGAAGGAATGGATTCTTCAGCATCAGAATCCTCATAGGGAAGCATGGAGTAATCCTGTTCGGAAGAAGAATCAGAGGAAATAGAAACCTGATAAGAAGAATCATACTCTGTCTCTTGCCTAGGCCCCTGATCAAAGTAATTAGGTCTTCGGTCATTTTGAGCATCTGTTTTTTAGGCATGGAAGTCTGAGTAGGAGAATGCTGTACTTGTTTCTTTGTCTTTAGTGCTGCTTTAGTCTTTGTCTTTGAAGCTGAAGATGGCTTAATATATAGTTGTGTAGGTCTGAAGACACCCTCAGAAGCCGATGCTTGCTCAGCGGCTCTAGACCCATCTGAGGGAATGATTTCCGAGTGTCCAATACCTTGAGTATCCAGAGGCCCAGTCAGCTCCACGTGGGAGTCGGAAGCGGCCTGTAGCTCTGAGGTAGCGGGCACCAGGGGCTGCGAATGCGCCTCACTGAGAACCGGCGACTGGCCTAGTAGAGGCTTCGTCGTCGGTTTTGGACCTCGGATGCCTATCCTTTTCCTTGTCCTTGTGTTTTTTGTAAACTATCGTTGTTGGCTGGTCCGACGGCATTATATAACTAAATCTTCGGCCAAAGTAATGAAATGCAAAATCGAACCGACGCTTGATAGTGCGTTGATTAAATCTAGCACAAAACCAACAACTAGCAACGTTGTGATCAGGGCCTAGGCAAGGAATACAATAAGAGTGAAAATCCTTATGAGGTATTTGCTTCCCACTAGAAATACAATTGTTATCTTTTTCTGACATCGGTCTGGAGCAAGAAAAATGTTTCCCCAACGGGGTACTTAGCTTTAATGAAGACTTCGGTTCTGAAATTCGAAAATCTCAGGAGTCGGCCGACCGGCACTTGCAAACTGCTTTTGCTTTGGGCACCGCGCGGCAAGAAAGACTGAAGAAAATGGCGTCGGCTGCATCTTTTATACCCCTGGCGCACTGACGTCAGGGAAGAGGCGACAGCAACCGATGCCGGACGTAGACTTTGGAATTCTGGCCGACTGAGGGTAGCCTACCAGCAGGATAACCCAAGAGCAATGACTGCAACAGTGAAAAACGATGAACATCAGGACAGCATGGAACTAGTAGTATAAATGCACAAGTTTTGTATCAGATGTCTGTTTTCATCCAGTTCCATCCAAGTCAGATTCTTCAGCTACTTGGGCACCTGAGTGGTATCAAGGAAGGATGTTCCTGAAAATGGTGAAGCCAAAGGATGCACAAGATATAGACTGCACACCCAGCTTGTAGACGGACACAAAGATGCAAACAGTTGGCCAGGTAGCTACAGATAAATCTCATCAACAGGTACTCTGCCATAAAAGCAGCAGAAGTAGGTAATGTCCAGGTAGAATAAGCCTTTGGTTCCATCAAGTACTTATTTATTTAACATTTACTTACTGGGAAAGTACAACTTGGAACAAAGCCAATTTTCAGCGGAGGCCCAAGGAGAAACGTTCCAGATGCACGTCTTTGTAACATGGGAGGAAAGTGGAGTACCTGGAGAAAACCCACACGAATGCAGGGAGGATATACAGACTCCGCACAGAAGGCACTCCAGCCAAGAATCGAACCGGAGAACCTCTTGCTGTGAGGAGACAATGCTACCAGTGCGCTGTCCAATAAAATAAAATAATCCAAACTTTTCGTATACAGACATTACACAGTCAGAAATCCATCTAGATTAGAGTAACTTTCCATAGACTCTGACCAATTTTTGCTTTTGAGAGAGCAACAAAAAGCTGATCAGATTTTCTGACATCCTTAGTTCTATGTAAATAAAACTTAAGCTGTTGATGAACATCTAGCAAATGCAGAGTATACCCTCCTTCATTAGAAAATTTTGGGAAGAATTCTGGCAGGGACTGATAGGATTAGTTCTCAGAGACACCCTGTCCTTATGAAAGACCATATATGAAGGTTTACAGGATAATGCTTGCGGTTCCAATAGCCTCCTGGCTGAATTAACAGCCACCAGGAAGAGATTTCCAAGAAAGATACTTCAAGTCTATTCGAGCTGCAGGCTTGAAAAGGGCATGAGTTAAGGCTTGAAGCAAGACAGTACTATCCAAAGGGGGAATTGGACCCCTAATGGGGGGATTAAAAGAAATGCTTTTGACATCTTTAGGGAAGCAAAATGAGTTATTCTGCCCAGTGTGAAAACTGAAAATGGCTGCTAACTGGAACTTGATGGGCAAGAAGCTGGAGACTGTTTGGAAAACATCTGACAAGAAGTCCCGAAAGAATGCAAGAGGGGCTGAAAAGGGAACTATTCCCTTGGCAGGGACCCATATGGTAAAACGTCTTCATTTGCTGAGACAAACTTTTCTAGTATTCAGCTTTTGTGAAAAAGATGAAATGTGGATGACCACAGTGGAAAGCCTGACATCTCTGACCACTACTAGAATTGAAGGAACCATGTGGTTAATTTCAGGGTCTTCAGGTCTTTCTGAGGCTGCCCGGACAGATGATTTGGATGAGTGTCGAAAACTCAGGGCAGATGTATTGGATGAGGTCAGAGGAAAGTTCACAAGTAAAGTACTAAGCTAGCTACTCCTGCAGGCCCTTTTAAGCTTATCCAATATCCCTTTTTGTGCTCAAATTAATCTATCCCATTTGGTTAGAGATGTTCTTACCCAACCCATGGTCAATAATTATATAATAACTGGATCACACCATAGACAATTTGAAGGGACCCATGCATGGGACATAGCATTTAGGAGCTGCCTGTACTCATTAGTAGTACTGGAATAAATTCTCGGTTTTCCATCCACAGATCCAACTTGCACTTCAATAAGGACATCCAGTAGCTATCCTCCAACCAGGCCAAGCAGTTCACAAAGCTGGAGGGAGAGAAAAAGTGGTGGTAATAGTGCAGAAAACTATTGAACCATGAGTATACATGGTGCAAATGAGATGGCACCATTGTTAGATTAAAGAGATGTATCCGAATGGTTACTGACTAGTAACAACCTGAATGCAGTGTTACAGCAATTAATCAAATCAGTCTAAACGTCCAATAAACCCAAACCAACAACCAATCAACCTCAATCAAACATCCGGTGCAATAACTGATCTCAAGCTTTCACCTTTAACAGTGACAGACCATGTGCTATCCAAGCAACCCAAGTGTGTGACTATTCCTTTTTTTGTTGACTCAGGTCTGCAGAGTGATGGGAAAAGTTCTAACACTTGTTATAATAACCTGTCTCAAATATTTTGCATCCTGTTCCCAGTTCAAGCAGTATTAGTACAAAAGTCATCAGGTTTGTTTACATGGCCTCTTCAAGAACTGTGACAGAAAAAAAGCCAGTCAACTGACGATGCAAATGTTGTTACTAATACATTTTTCATATTGTTTGTGTATCTTAGCCACATGCTTTTACACGATCAGTGCACAGTGCTGAATACATGATGCATAGTTGTGCATCACTGTACTTGGTAAACTCTTACAAAAAGGGAATTTTCTCCAAGAGTGAGATGTAAAAATAAGCAAAATAAATCTGAAGTGTTTGTGCATGGTTAGATTTATAGACTTGTACATATACAGGTTTACTAGTGAAATTCCGAAACTGCTTCAGTGAACTGGTCAGAATGTCGACCCGAAATGCTGAATTCGCAATTTCAAAACAGCAACCAAGGCGAAAATTAATATATCGATATCTGTAGTCCGATGTATTCAACATAGCAGAAGGTGACACCAGTCACTCATGCTATGGGCATTAACGTACCGTTGCACGCTACAGTCGACAATACGTTAATTGTACTATTTTGCAGGGGGGGGGCTATGCCACCTTGCACATCCCATGCGGGGGGGCTGTGCCCCCCACACCCCCTGCAAATTAAATATATCAACTCCAAGATCACACTACAGTGAGGAAATGGGCCAATTCCCTGATCCTCACTGAATCGCGATCGCCCTGGCAATGCCAAACTCAAATATTAGAACTACACTATCCATTCGCTGTAGTGTAGTCAATGCGTTTTGGTTCGGCATTTCTGTCCACTTGAAAACTGCCTTTCGACTACATGCCAGTCAACCAAAGTGGTTTCACAATTCTAATAACATATATATATATATATATATATATATATATATATATATACACACACACACACACACACACACACACACACACATGTGCATATATCAAATGGTCAAATACACTAATGTTCAATTAGAAAGTAATCAATCATTAGTAATAGAGACTCACCTTATTTGAAAACACATGAAAATTCGATTGAAAAATGAAACCAAACCCTCTGCATTTCCAAATGATCAAAAAACCCTACCACTAAATTCAGACTTACTTTGCCTGAATTGTGGTGGAGTTACTTAAAGGGTTTTTTAAATGTAAGGTGTAGGGATTCCATTAGAGTAAACTGTTAGGTAACCGACACTCTAAAGCAACCGGCAAAAATAAAATCGAAGAAATACAGTACAGTATAAACAATTCAGTTTTCATGTGTTGCACATTTTGTCCGTCGCCACCCTCCTGAGAAAAAGTCAAACCAAACAAGTCAAATCACTAAAACGGCAACACTTGCTCCACACTAAGTCTGTTTGCATTAGATTGCACATTCTCTCTCCAATCTCTCACACACACTCTAGCTTTCATACATCTCTCCGAGCTCTCACACAGTCGCTTCTGCTTTCATACATGCATTCACTCACTCACTCTCTCCGATCTCTCACACATACTCTTCAGCTTTCATACATTTCGCCGATCTCTCACACACAATCGCTTCTGCTTTCAAACATGCATTCACTCACTCTCTCTCTCTCTCCGAAGTCTCACACACACTCTTCAGCTTCCGTACATCTCTCCGATCTGTCACACACAGTCGCTTCCGCTTTCATACATGCATTTACTCACTCTCTCCTCTTTTTCTTTCGTCTGTTCCTCGCCACAGCGGATCATCTGTTTCCATTTCTTCCTGTCTTCAGCATCTTTCTCTGTCACACCAACCACCTACATATCCTCTCTCACCACATCCATAAACCTTAACTTAGGCCTTTCCCTTTTCCTCTTACCTAGCAGGTCCATCCTTAGCATCCTTTTCCCAATATACTGAGCATCCCTCCACAGCACATGTCCAAACCAACGTAATCTCGCCTCTCTGGCTTTGTCTCCAAACCGTCCAACCTGGGCTGACCCTCTAATATACTTATTCCTAATCCTGTCTACCCTTGTCACACCCAGTGCAAATTTTAACATCTTTAACTCTGCCAAGTCCAGCTCTGACTCCTGCCTTTTTGTCAATGGTACTGTCTCCAACCCATATAACATACCTGGTCTCACTACCCTCTTATAGACCTTCCCTTTCACTCTTACTGGCACTCGTCTGTCACAAATCACTCCTGACACTTCTCCACCCACTCCATCCTGCCTGTACTATCTCTTCTTCACCTCTATTCCACACTCGTCATTACTCTGAACTGTTAATCCCGAGTATTTAAACTCATCCACCTTCACCGACTCTACTCCCTACATCCTCACCATTCCTCTAGCCTCCCTCTCATTCTCACACATATATTCTTAGTCCTGCTAACCTTCATTCCTCTCCTCTCTAGAGCATATCTCCACCTCTCCAGGGTCTCCTCAACCTGCTTCCTATGCTCACTGCAGATCATAATGTCATCTGCAAACATCATAGTCCACGGGGGCTCCTGTCTGATCTCGTCTGTCAACCTGTCCATCGCCACTGCAAATAAAGGTCTCAGAGCTGATCCTTGATGTAATCCCACCTCCACCTAAAACGCATTCATCACTCCCACTGCAGACCTCACTGCTGTCACACTACCCTCGTACATATCCTGTACCACTCTTGCATTCTTCTCTGCCACTCCCGACTTCCTCATACAATACCACAACTCCTCACTGGGCACCCTGTCATATGCTTTCTCCAAGTCCACAAAGTCACAATACAACTCCTTCTGACCTTCTCTGCACTTCTCCATCAACAATCTCAGGGTAAACATCGCATCTGTAGTGCTCTTTCCTGGCATGAAACCATACTGCTGATTACTAATCATCAACTCCCTTCCTAACCTAGCTTCCACTACTCTTTGCCATAACTTCATGGTGTGACTGATCAGTTTTATCCCTCTGTAGTTACTACAGCTCTGCACATCACCCTTATTCTTAAAAATTGGTACCAAAACACTTTTTCTCCACTTTTCAGGCAACCTCTCACTTTCCAAAATTTTATCAAACAATCTGGTTAAAAACTCCACTGCTATTTATCCTAAACACCTCCATGCTTCTACAGGCATGTCATCTGGTCCAACAGCCTTTCCATTCATCTTCTTCCTAGTTATCCTTACTTCCTCCTTGCTAATCCACTGCAGTTCATGATTCACTGTCCGTACATCATCCAACCTTCTCTCCCTCTCATTCTCTTCATTCATCAGCCCCTCAAAGTACTCTTTCCATCTGCTCAACGCACTCTCCTCATTCTCTTTCTCAATTCAATTAATTAAATTTCAATTCCCTCAGTGTGCCACTGAAAAAAGTTCTGTGCTCCTCTCTCAAGCAACCAGAAAAAAGAAGTTATGTACTCACCACAACGTTCCATCTGAGTAGGTAACTTCATTTGTCTGCAACCTGTGGGTATCGGATCCGTCCTCGGATCCGAGCCGGCAGCTTTCCAAGCTAAAAGATCCGAGCTCTCAGCTCCTCCCCCTTATCCATAATACTCTGACACCTCCCTCCAGTCCTCAGATCGAGTTTGCCAACCAAGAGAGAGAGTACCACCCTCGCCAGAGGAATCCTAACCAAATGCAAGACCAGGTGAAACCCTGCGTGATGGAATAACCATAAAACAGGTTAGAGGGAAGGAGGGGGGTCAGTTGCAGACAAATGAAGTTACCTACTCAGATGGAACGTTATGGTGAGTACATAACTTCTTTATCTGAAGTAGTTAACTTCATTGGTTCACTGTGGGACAGAGACCCAGCTACCTAAATCCTTGGGCGGGCCTCAAGGAAGGATATTCCGGAGCACTGCGGAGCCAAATGATGCCCTACTCCTGGATATCAGATCCAATTTATAATGAGAAATGAAAGTATGAGAAGAGGACCATGTAGCTGCTGAGGAGATGTCGTCTAGAGGAACTCTCGACCAGAATGCTGCAGAAGTAGCCATAGACCTGGTAGAATGGGCATGGACCCCCAAGGGTTCAGGCTGGCCAGAGACTAAATAAGTATGCCTGATGCATTGGGATATCCATCTGGCCAAGGTAACTTTTGTAATAGGCTTACCCAAGGATGGTTTAGCGAAAGAAACAAACAGTTGATCTGATTTTCTAGTACTAGCCGTCCTGTGCAAGTAGAAACGCAATTGTCTGCGTACATCCAATGAGTGTAATCTGTATTCCCCTTTGTTCTGAAAGCTGGGGAAAAACACAGGCAAATTAATGGATTGGTTGATATTGGATTCAGAGGCTACCTTGGGCAAGAAAGAAGGGTTAGTCCTGAGAGACACTCTGTCCTTATGGAAGACCAGATATGGGGGTTTCATACAAAGGGCTTGAAGCTCAGACACTCTCCTGGCTGAAGTAATAGCAACCAGGAAGGCCGTTTTCCAAGATAAAAATTTTAACTCTACCGAACCCGCCGGTTCAAAGGGTGGGCCAGTCAAGGCCTGAAGAACCAAGGTCAAGTACCAAGGTGGAACCGCATTCTTGACAGGAGGTTTCAACAGAAAGGTGCCCTTCAAAAAGGTTTTGCATATCTTAGCGGAAGCTAAGGGGCCAAGGCTATCCCCAATATGGAAATGGGAAATAGCTGCCATTTGAACCTTGACTGTAGAAGCTATCAGAATAGATTTCATGGGAGACGAGATACCAGGAGTCCTTGCGATTAGCGGAACTGGATCAACCAAGCCGTGAGCTTGAGGTCGTCCAGGTTTGGGGGCTGTAATCCCGCAGGATGAGAGATCAGATCCGGAATGGGATCTAAGATCCAAGGAGGAATCACACTGTGAGACAGCAGGTACGGGAACCAGATCTGGCGAGGCCAGAATGGTGCTGAGAGGATTATTTTGCTCTCCAACCGATGAGCTTTCTGCAGAAATTTTGTCATCAGCGGAAGAGGGGGATAAGCATACAGGAGACCGGGGGGTCAAGCATGCACCAGAGCGTCTCTGGGGTTCCCCCCC
Source organism: Protopterus annectens (assembly GCF_019279795.1). NCBI lineage: Eukaryota > Metazoa > Chordata > Ceratodontiformes > Protopteridae > Protopterus > Protopterus annectens. The sequence goes on along the minus strand of NC_056744.1, from coordinate 122,303,000 downwards.
ATAGGGGGAATCAGAGCGAAAAACTCGCTGCATTTTGTGTTTGAAGGAGAAGCAAAAAGATTGCAGCAAGGTTGACCGCATCTGAGGAAGATCTGATCCGCTACTGATGGGTTTAGAGACCACTCGTAAGGTGTAAGGATCGAGCAACTCAGCTTGTCCGCTAAAATGTTGGACCGACCCAGAATGTGTGCTGCTATCAGAAAGCGGTTGGTGGAAATGGCCCATTCCCAAACTCTCATAGCCTCTTGACAAACAGGGTAAGAACTGGTGCCTCCCTGTTTGTTGATATACCAGACTACCGCCATGTTGTCTGTCTGAATTGCAATAGTCCCCAGAGGAAGAAGGTTTTGAAGGGCTTGCAACGCTAGAAGCACCGCCCTCATCTCCAGGACATTGATATGCAGAACGGTCTCTAAGGGAGTCCACGTGCCTTGGACAGTTCTGCCCATAGAATCCCCCCCCACCCGAGGCAAGAAGCATCCGTTGTCAACATGGCCTGGGGCTGAGGCATCACAAACTGTCTCCCCTCCCGCAGCTCTTGAGAATGAAGCCACCAAAGAAGGGAGTTCCTGCAAACCCTGCTCAGGGGAATTGGTGACTCCAACGGATGGAGCAGGAGTGACCACTGAACCTGAAGATTCCACTGTAGAATTCTCATATGCAATCTTGCTAAGGGAGACAGGCTTATGGCTGTCACCATGGAGCCCAGGGCTCTCAGGACCAACTCTGCAGGTGGGGCTGGAGACTGCAGGAGAGCCATTATGTGTAGTGACAAGCTGCGCAACCTGTCCGTGGTTAGGAATGCCTTGGCTTGGCACGTATTTATCCTGGCCCCTATAAAATCCAGAAATTGCCCAGGATGTAGAGACGACTTCTGAAGATTTATAGTAATGCCTAGCCTCTGGGCCATGGCTAGGAAGTAATCCCTAGCGGAGCAAAGCAGATGCATGGTGGGGGCGGTGAGGAGCCAATCGTCCAGGTAAGGAAATACCTGAATTCCCTGAAGTCTCAGGTGGGCTGCTACAACTGCCATGACCTTGGTGAACACCCTGGGGGCTGTGGTGAGGCCGAACAGGAGAACCCTGAACTGAAAGTGATTGGCTCCTAGCCGAAAGCGAAGAAACCTCCTGGACCGTCTGTCCATGAGAATATGGTAGTACGCATCCTTGAAGTCTATGGAGCACATCCAGTCGTTCTCCTGTAAGAGAGGGAGAATAGACTGCAGAGTGACCATCCGGAACTTCTCTTTGGCAATGAACAGGTTTAGAGATGACAGGTCCAGAATTGGCCTCAAGTCCTCCGTCTTTTTTGGTACCAAAAAGAACCTGGAGTAATTGCCTAATCCAGACTGCTCTGGCGGGACGTGCTGAACGGCCCTTTCTTCTAGCAACTTCGAAATTTCTAAAGCCGCCGCCTCCCTTTGATCGGGTCGGACATCGGGAAGGCGTTTCGTTAAAGGGGGAAGATGCAGAAAGGGAATAGTGTAACCTCTGGATATTATTCGGAGCACCCAGTGATCTGTAGTAATGGACTCCCAACTTCGTAGGTGCTCCGAAAAACGTCCCCCGACTGCCTCCAGGGAGGGACAGCCAAGCAAGCCCTCAGGGCTGTTGTGCGGGTCTGTCTGAGAAAGGCTCTCTGGACCCGAAATTCTTCGGCCCCCCTCTGCCTCTGGGCTGGCGTCCACCTTGTCCTCCTCTGCCTCTGAAGGACAAGGGGTCCGGAGCGGGACGGGACTGCTGGGACTACCGGAACCACATCTTCTTCTGTCCTCTCTGGTTCCTTGAGAAGGACCTTTGAGCATTAGAAAAGCAGATCCCGACGGCAGACAGCGTCTTCCTGTCCTTCTCACTCTGGAGCAACGTGTCGCAGACAGTCTTGCCAAATAGTGCAGAACGGTCAAAGGGAGCATTCACAAAGGACACCTTGAAGGGTTCCAAAAGTCACAAAGGCAAAGCCAGACGTGGCACCGTAAGGCAACCCCTGCTCCGCTAGCTCTAGCTGCTCCCTCCGTGGCATGGGAGAGAAGCTGCATGGAAGTGTTAGAAATTGACTTTAAAGTGGCTATGCGAGCCGAGAAGGTCCGTTTGTCCTCGGCCGCCATGGACTCTGGGGGAGCTCCAGCGTATTCCTTTATCAAGTCTCACTGGTAATTCAGCGCCCATATAGAAAAGGTAGCTGAAGCAAACATCCACTTTCCAATGTGGTCCATCGTCCGAGACTCCTTATCAGGAGGGTGGACTGAGGAACTTTCCTGTGCTAGATCCTTCTTAGTGGCAGCTGCCACCACCATGGCATCTACTAGAGACCCTTTATACCACACCTGTGTGTCAGAAGGGGGGCTGAGTATTTTGTCTGGTCTTTTAGGGATTGGCTCCACGGTGTCCGGCTCCTTCTAAGCCCTGGTAGTAATCAAGTCTACCAGGGGATGAGCCGGGGGGGACACCCAAGAGGTAGACGGGCCTGCGAACGTCTCCAGAAACACAGACTCATTGGAGGAAGGTTTTTGGGCAGACCACCCCCCTCTGATACGTAGCATTTCCATAATGTCTCCGAAGGAGACGTCTTCCGGGGGTTACCTTGGGGAACCTTCTCCTTCCTCTAAGTCTGTGTCCTCTGTGAGGGACTCAGGGGAGTCCATGTGCCTCCTTTTGCACTTTCGTTTGTGAGGCACCTCCTCAGAGGGACTGTCCAAGGAGGGCTCACCAACGGGGTCCTGTTCCCCTACAGGAACCAACTGGAGTGCCGACGCAGGCTGTCCCTGGGGCCAGACGATGGAAGATAGGCCCAAATGCGCGGAGGTGACAGGTGGATCCGTAGCCCGGACCGGGGACCTGGAACTACTCGACAGAACAGTCTCCACTACGTCAAAAGTCGAGTGTGAACCACTCTCCCCTGGCTCCGAGAGCAGCCCCCTCGGTTCCGACAAAAGGACCGGTGTCGGAGCCGATGCGATCGGACCTGAAAGGGGAGTGAGCTCTGACCGAAACGGTGCCGAAGGCACACTCACCCCTGCGGCTCCGAAGCTTGGCTCTCGGCCCCGAGAGCTCGGATCCGACACGCTCAAGGGTACTGTCGGGGTCGAAGACTCCCCGGGTCCGAGACAGCTCTGATCCAAAGAGCCGGAGAAGGAGCAATTGGGGCAAAGAAAGGGCCCAAGCTCCCCCCCCCCCGGGGAGGGGGGAGGCAGGAGCACCCTCATCTGCATCTGGGCCTACAAGAATCAACGCATCACCCGGCCCAAATCAGCTTCAGACATGCTTGTGGTGGATCTCGAGGAGGTCACCGAAGCAGGCCAGGAAGGCCGCCTCGAGGACCTCGAAGGAGACCAGTACTCCTCCGGCTCCGGGGAAAAGCAAGGGGAACGGAGCCGAGAGGGTGGAGACCCTCCTGGGAGCACTACCTACCTTAGTTGGCGGAGCAGAGGGATGAGACTCTGCCCGCCTCTTATGGCTTTTATGCCAGTCCCTATCCTTATGCCTCTTCTCTCTAGAAGAAGAGTCCCCCTCTCCCCGAGACACAGAGGGAGGTTGAGTCCCAGTCAGGGGAGGGGGAACTGAAGGCAGGGCAGCCGCGGCTGCGGCTGGTGCCTTAGAGGGAGAGGAGGAAGAAGAATCCACTGGCAAAAGCCCTGCCAGGATTAACTTATTCCTCCTATCCCTCAAAGCCAGGGGGTTGAAGGCCGCACATATTTGGCAGCCAGAAGACAGGTGGCCTACCCCTAGGCAGAGAACGCACTGAGTGTGACCATCCGCTGGGGACAGCTTATGGCCACACTCAGTGCATTTTGAAAAAAATGGCCTTAGGCCCTTCAGCCACAGCACGCGCCACACACACACACACACACACACACACACACACACACACACACACACACACACACACACACACACACACACACACACACACACACACACACACACAGTAAAGGGGAGGGAAAAGTTAAATTTAAACACAAATTACCACAAGAAAGGGAAGAAAGAGGTATATAAACAATACTAAGGGCCTACAACATTCGCACAACATGAAAAAGAAGAGTTTTAAAGGTTTTTAAAGCTTTTTTTCACTTGCACGCAACGCCAAGAGCTCATCGCAAGAAGCTATCAGAAGCCGAGGCAAACGAGATCTGAGGACTGGAGGGAGGTGGCAGAGCATTATGGGTAAGGGGGAGGAGCTGAGAGCTCGGATCTTTTAGCTTGGAAAGCTGCCGGCTCGGATCCAATACCCACAGTTTGCTGATCAAATGTAGTTTACTTCAGATCCACAGTTATCCGGCATCTACCAATCCCCATGGGTGCTGGTTAACTGACAGTTTACTGTATTAAAGATGAACATGAGGCTGCCCACCTGCACCACCTTACTAATGCATGCTAACTCTAACACTATGTTACCTCAGAAAAAAAAAAACTTTCTGAAACACTGTTACTAGACAGGACATGGAGAAACACATCACATACATCAGCACATGCGCAACAATAAATCTAGTCCCTTCCTTAGCCCTTAATCCAACATTAACTCAGAAGCACTCGCACACATACACTCATGATCCATAAAGCTGAAACTTTCATCATTCCCTTGATGTTTTGGAATTAAAATTTCAACCTCACACTTACCCTAACCAAACACATTCAATCATATTAGTATCAATATCTCCTGCACTTGATAAAACATGTTTTCGACCACATTTCCATGCACTTCAAGCACTTGATGAAGTGACTATTTAACAAACTGAACGTAACCCACATGTAAGTGTGTATGTCTGCAGCCATTTTATGTCTATGCACATTTAACATAAAGCACAGCTTTAACAGACTTTTGTCACTTTGTTGAGAAATGTTTTTACTGTGCTGCCATGTTCTTTCAAATAAAAGTTATCTACCTGCTTGGATGAATGGTGCATCCTGACATTTCCAACTATACCAGTGAGAACAACTGGGTAACCACAGGTGTACATTCGGAGAGTGCATTTTGAAAAATAATATTTAGTTGTTCTTTTCTCTTCCTTTCTGTCTTTCTTGGAGGGGGAATGGAATCAGCAGGCAGGAGTCACTTCAAGATAGTATTTTTTGTGTCCCTGCAGGGTCTTGGAGGTAAAATTCTCACAGGTGTCACTTTGGGCATTTGAAGTGTTCCACCACAGCACACAACACAAATGGCATTTTGCCCTGCTGGGAATTATGTCAGTACCTTCATTTCCTACAACCAGCAGACCCACCTCTATCCATCTTAACTAATCAACTAGAAGCCAATAACTGTTTAAAACACAGTGACAACCAAAAATAATGTCCAAAAATGGTAATTACAGGTAATTAATAATAATAACCGATAACATAACAACAAACCCATCAAATGTAAACACAGTCCAATGAATCAGTCTTGAAATATCAGAAAATGACAATAAATGCTAAAACATCAGTAATAACAATGAAACACAAAATGGTAGCAGAAGCACAGGAGGAGAAAATTAACACTAACTGCTAGTAATATAAAACCCAACAGCAATAAGAACTGTGAAAAAAGGTTAGATCTAATCTGATTTTAAGAGATATAAGAAAAATCATTTTAAACTTTCACTAAAGCAACAAAAGAAATGAAGAAAACTCCTCTCAGCCTGCGAACATCCCGGGACGCAAGCTTTCCAGGCACCAAGCAAGACTTGAACATAAGAGATTACAGAAGCAAAGAGAGGAGTTTTAGAGCTTGGGAGAGTCTGAGAGATGTTGAGCAATTAATGTTTATGGCTGAAAGTCATGTGGGTAAAGTAGACGGACAGAATTCTTGTGAGATCCACATTTGAGACCAATGAGTTGTTGGTATGCGCTCTCTGACCTTTTATGAGCCGGCATTCTCCAGGAATTTGGGAATAATGGGAAATGAAGAAACCACATAGATAGTCCCAGGAGCCACTTAAGGATGAGTGCACCTATATGTTACTGCATTTGAAGTTAGCTAACGATACAAAAAAGGTTAGAGCAAGGCTTGCCATAAAACACAGTACATTCTACCAAATGACTGAGAGGACACTTGCGAGGCATCAATAGACAGCATCTAGGTTACTCTACTACAAAACTGGCTTGACCTGGAATGTAAGCAGCAATGAGAACACAGCTTGAAGCAAAGGCCTATTATCATACTCACAAAGCCACCCAACAAAAACAGGATAAGAATATGCTCTCCCTGCTCATTTACATACCAAATCATTGTCACACTGTCAGACTGAATGGCAATCACACTGCAGGGAAGGGAATTTTGAGAGGTCTACAAGGTGAGAAGGTACCTCATCTCCAGAATGTTGATGTGCAAACTGGCTTTGTGGGTTGTCAAGACCATAAGCTCAGAGCTCAAGGACCGAAAGCCGCAGGGACTGAATCACTCAGAATTATGATGACAACTATAAAACTTGATGGACTGGCTGTTGTCTGTCAGAAGAACCTCACCACAAACCAGTGTGTGCACAGTGCAGCCTATAAAGGTGACTGACTCCAAGAACATCAAACAGAATTTTGTGATGTTCTCCATTATCCTCAAGGACCGAAAAGGTATAAAAAGCAACCCCAGGAAGAAACAAGACTGTGGATAGTTGGGGATCTTAGGGGAAAGTTGTCCCAATACGGGAAAAAATCCTGGAACCCCATAGTTTAAGTTACTTGCACTAATGACATGCATCTGGCCTACATCATTTAGTTAGTTGAAATGATAAGGACCTGAAATGAAAATTACTGGTCCCAATCCACTATTTCAAAAACCTCATGGACTTCTCGGAAAACCTGATAAGCATGTTGTGTGTGTGCTGTACGTCCAAAAAGCATATCTGGTCTCCTTCAGATAAACTGCACCCTAATCATATGAAAAGATTCTTTGTAAATCTGTTGATGTATGCTGGTAAGGTGGGGAATATGCCTGACAGCCTTTGTCTTTTCTGATATCATGAAGGACTCTGAATAAATGCCTAGCCATTTCTGGTCTGGCAGGATCTCCTGGATGACTCTCTTTTTTGGAGCATAACCTGGGCCTCTACTGGGCCACAGCTTTTTGACAGACTGGGATGTCTGGGAGAGACTTCAGCTTGAAAATAGCCAAAAAGGGAATGAAACAGCCTTGAGATACTATGTTTCTGATCCACCTGCTCTGTGTGACAACATACCACAATGTCAACAGGCAGACAGACAGACAATCCCTTACTGCCTCCAGAGGGGTTTCTTCATTTCCTTACCCTTACACTTTTTTTTATCTCAGAACTTCTGTTTTCTTCTAACTTTCGCATTAACTTCCTTTCATTGTCTATACAATTGTACCTTATTGCAGACTGACCTGACCTATACTGTACCTTAATTTTATACAGTGCTTTTTTACGTAAAATTACTTCAGTACTTTACATTTATCACTTATTTAAAGTTTTGTATAACCGTTGTGCAATCTTGACTATACGATTTTGTATCACTTCTTTTTTGTGGAGCTTTTCTCCCTGGGCCTCTGCTGAAAAAGGGCTCATGCTCAGTCGGACATTCCCAGTTAACATATGTCAAATAAACACAAAATAAAATAGACTGCTTTCCTCCCAAGGAAGGGCAGATGAACTCCTGGTTATACTGCCAAAAACATCTCTAGGAATCATGACCATTCTGAAAGCAGCCACACTCCCTTAGCCTTTACTAAAACCTCAAAAGTTACTTCCTGAGCCTTTACTAGAAATCTCTATAATGCAGGCTCTGGTACACTCATCAGAACTGGTTCTGAGAGGCTTGAAACTTTCCCCAACCTCTGTAAGCATACCACTATCACTCTGTTTCTTTAGTTCAGTTTTTATTAACCAGCTAAAGTGCAAGGTTCTATCAAATGAGGCATTTATGAAGCTGACTTTTGAGCTTTCTCAAATTCTATCAGGCAAATTCTGTCAAAGCAATGAGTAGTCAGACCCAAAGCCATCACTCTGGCTGAACCATCGACTTGTAAAAGCCCTGCACTATGGTAGGGTGAAAGCGATTGTATTTTATTGTGGAATAAACTACTTAAAGCTTTTTTGGCGTGGCCAAACCATTTTTCTATTTTTGAACAATCCCTTGCACTGTGGGCCAGTCAAATGGTTTGGTTGCCCAAAGAAATGGGGGTTGACATCTACGACTGTGATTTAATTTTAAGCTCCAAGTCTAGCCACCCTTACATAGTAAGGGCAGATTCCACAATCAGCTACCTCTGGAATCTGAAAGTACAGTTGTGTACACTTATCATAAATGTAGATGTTTGAGTGTATTCACTGTTGCAGTCATCACACTTGGATTATCTGCCTGTAGGTAGCCCTCAGTCAGCACGAATATAAGAGACTTAGTATTTCTGCGTCAACTGCTGTCACTTCAGGACTGACATCAGGTCGTCAGGGGTATAAAAACAGGCAGTAGATGACATAACTTCAGTTTTTCTTGCCCCAAATGTCAGGAGCCCCCCAAATAGGGAGCTAAGTTATGGTGTAAAAAAACATCACCAGTAAAAAGTAAATACCAATAGCCCAGTAGGGGATATGTAATAGAGACAGAGAAGAGAGAAGGGGCTAGAGAGTGGGAAACCAGGACTGCAACAGTGAATACACTTGAACATCTACATTTATGGTAAGTGTACACAACTGTACTACGTTCTTAGTGTTTCACTGTTGCAGTCATCACACTTGGGTTGATTCCCAAAGCTGAAGAATGGGTGGAGGCAGTCAAGAAGAGTTGGGGCTGGCTAGTATGCCCTGCCGGACGGCAGTTGCAAAACCTGCCCTGGATTTGGAAAAGATAGGCAGGTGGTAATGCTTGGTGAAGGTGTGAACCGAACTCCAAGTAGCAGCTTCCAGAATGTCCCTGGTTGGGACTCCCCTGAGGAATGCTGTAGAGGTTGAAGTTGCCCTAGTGGAATGGGTTCTGACCCCCAGAAGGGGTGGTTGCCCATGGTGTTTGTAACAGAAAATGGATACAGTGTGCTATCCACTTGGAGATGGCTTGTTTCAAATTGGCCTTGCCCTCTGCCCCTGGAGCAAAGCTAATTAGTAACTGGTCAGATTTCCTGAAGGGTTTAGTCCTATCAAGGTAGAATCTGAGCTGTCTGTGCACATCTAAAGAGTGCAGGATCCTTTCCCCTTTATTTTGAGGATTAGGGAAAAAGGTAGGCAAACGGATAGATTGGTTAAGAGCCACACTGGACACCACTTTAGGCATAAAGGTAGGGTTAGTCCTGAGGGAGACCCTGTCAGCATGAAAAATAATGAAGGGCTCCACAGCCATAAGTGCTTGTAGCTCAGACACTCTTCTAGCTGAAGTGATGGCCAGAAGCAAGGCTTTTTTCCAAGAGAGGAATTTTAACTCTGCTGACGCTGCAGGTTCAAGGGGGGGGCAAGTTTTCCAGCACAAAGTTAAGGTTCCAAGCAGGGGTGGGGGCTCTCCTTGGTGGCCTTAAGTTGTTAGCCCCTCTGAGGAACTGTTTGATGAGAGGGTGAGAGAAGAGAGGTGGCTCAGTGCTGTACTGAGCAGAGATAGCAGAGGCATGGATCTTAGTGGAAGAGAAGGATAGGCCTCTGTGGAGGAGGTCTGCTAGATAATCTAGGACGAGAGGTAAGGAGGGCAGAGCTGTGTCTGCTCCTTTACAGTGAATCCAGGAACGATACCTTTTGCACTTATCAGCATAGGATTTCCTTGTACTGGGTCTTCTGGCTTCCACAATGACGTCCAACACCTGCTTGCTTAGGCTGACTTCTGGAGGAGAATTCAAGGAATAAGTCAGGCTGCAAGGTTCAGGGTTTGCAGTTGCGGAAGCAAGATCTGTCCCTCCTGCTGAGTGAGGAGGGTCGGAATCTGGGGTAGGTGCCATGGTGGCACCGGTGACAGACTGCACAAGAGTGGGTACCAGTGCTGGTGTTGCCACTCTGGAACAATCAGGATTGCCCTTGGTCTTTCCTGTCTTATCTTGAGTAATACTCTTGTTAGGAGAGGCAGAGGGGGAAAGGCATAGATTGAGAGGTTTACCCACTGGAAGGATAGGGCATCCACTTTCCAGGCCCTGCTGTAAGGTGTCCTGCTGCAGAATTTGCTGAGATGGTCATTGTAGGGGGAGGCAAATAGGTCTACCATTGGGGTCCCCCACTTCTGGATTAGAAGGTTGAAGGTGTTGCTGTCTAATTGCCACTCGTGTGGGTCTTGGAGATTTCTGCTCAAGTCTGCCAGAGAGTTTTGTTCGCCTGGCAGGAATTGAGCTTGCAGGTGGATATGCATGTCCAAAGCAGTGTTCCACAGGGTCATGGCTAGCCTGCAGAGTAGGCTCCCCCCTACTTGTTGATGTACCACATCACTGTTTTTATATGATGATTTTAGCTCCATGTTCACATTTTAGGATCAAGTGTCCTGCTTTCCTCCACAGCACAGAAAAAAAGGAATCTGGATTATAAATAAGACACCAAATGAGAGGAGAAAAGGGAGCCTGACTACACTAGCTAACAAACTACTCAACAAGAGGAAATAAAGTGAAACACACTGACTTCAACATAGCTGAGCTGCAATAAGGACTCAAATCTTACTGGAAATCAGCAAAAACAGTAAACATATCAAGAAAACAGTAGCCTGAGGCCATTTTACAGTGCAAATGAATTTAATGTACGACTAGACAGATCTAAAGATGGTTGCTAGGCCAGCACTGTGGATAAATGGGACGGATAAATGTTTTCAGTACCAGATCTTCCTGTCAGTCCTATTACTACAGGCGACAAAGATGAAACCGCCACAAAAAAACAGCAGTCCACTGTTGATGCACTACACTGTCCTGTGCACTGTCCGAGGTTTTGGCTGATAAAGGTACTGATCACTGTTTCTAGAAAGTAACCTACAAAGGTTTTAAAATTGGGCACTCTAGCTGTGGGAATACTCTCAGAAAACAGTGATGTCTGATGTCTGGCAGGTGGGTAAAATGATTTTAAGGCCTGCATCTGTGACTTGGACAGGTTGTTTTGTTTGATGGGCAATATAAGTCAAGTATGTGTCCTTTTTGATTATTATCAAATCTCTGTACAGGGGAACCTATGAAAGAATGTCTCCAACAGAACTACTACAGGACTCATTTTTCAGCTACTGTCTCCCTTTCTTTCAGGATATATTGTTTCATTTCTTTCATGTTTTTGATTGCTGTGTCACACCCAAAGGACCACTTTGCTTCCTGTGTACCCTTGTCTGACTTAGCTTTATGGACAAAACTTTCTACATTTTCTCAAGCTCGTGATTTATTTTCCCATCAAGATCTCTTGTTAAGCTTTTAGAAGCTTTCAGTTGGCCTTTTAAAAATTATTTTTTCCTTCTAAACTGCTCAGAATCCTCACCATGTAAGAACTTATACAAAACAAAGGATTGGTAGTACATACAACCTGTCAACAATAAGCATACAGTGCCTGTTAATGTTCTATGTGATTAAGTCATTACAGCTGATAATGCCATACAAAATTCAGATAATTGCCGCCTTTCTGCCAGAAAGGTGGCAGTTAAAGTAATATTGAGTGAAAATATCGTGAAAAATACTGAGTTAAAATCTTACTAACCCTTAACTATCATTCTAACCCCTCACCCCTTTAAAACTACCCCACTAGTGATTTTTCTTTCCCTTTTTTAATTATTTCAACCTAATACTACCCCTCTAATAATCCTTTCTCAACTTTCAGCATTGATAGAAAAAAGCGTGTGTGCGTGTGTGTGTGTGTGTGTGTGTGTGTGTGTGTGTGTGTGTGTGTGTGTGTGTGTGTGTGTGTGTGTGTGTGTGTCTTGTAAATTACTATTTTCTCTCTGATAATGTAACTTCCCCACAATTTATTAGTCTGTTTCTCATTTTCTTATACTGTACTGTAATTTCTGTAAATTCTTGTAAAATACTGTGCAATCATAACATATGTGTGCAGCTCTTCTCCCCGAGCCTCTGGTGAAAATGGGTTCCTGTCCCAGTCGGACTTTCCCAGTCAACAAATGTCAATCAATCAATCAATAAATAAAATCTTAGCAAAGAAAATAACTTAAATTTGGAAAACACAAACAAGTAAGCAAAGATTTAGAAGCAGCAAGACCGTGAATACAGTACATACCAAAGCCTCATTTATGAAAGGTTCACATTAACCCATGCTTCGAGCAAGGCATGAACTGACTAGCACAGCGGAACTAACAAAGGATCCACAGCAGATTACAACTGTGGTACTAAGCAGCTGCCCACTGGTTATTTACCTCTGCATCAACTGTCCCAGAAAAAGCCCTCTTAAATGTGCTGGCTACAAGAAAAAAAGCACTAAGACAGGGTAAAATAATCCAAAGTTTACAACAAGTGTTTATACTCAACAGCTGTTGACTGAAAAGAAAAAGTGGCTTGGTTCTAACACCTCCAATGAGATAGTTCAAGAAAGGACAGTATTTCAGATGCAATTAATGGTTATTGCTAACCAATGTGGGATGCACATCTGGAGATACTGTGTGTAAACGTCTACTGCACTGACATTTTTCCTCGTCACAGTACACCTATTGAGCAATTTGTACAGACAGTACATTTTTTTCTGCCAGAATGTAGTTTAAAAAGGACAGTTTTCCAATACTGTTTTTTCAATACTACAAAGGCCTACCACATAACAGAAAGGAATAAAGACTCCTCTGTATACTTTACTTGAAAGGCATTGTGAATTAACCAATTACCTATTTAACTGCTTTCTTTGCATTACAAAACACAACATGTAGGCATAAATGTACTTCATACCAAAATGTATTTTACTAAAATGCAGACAAAAATCTGTCGTGGTATCTTAAACTGCAAGATAAGTTATGTTGCAAATATCTTTGTTCTAAACTTCTGGATATGACAGGCTGCACTGTAAAACAAAATTGAAACTTTATTTACTTAAAAGATCAAACCACAGTTGAAAATGGTATTCTAAACATACCTGTTTCAGCTGACTTCTCCTCTTTGACAAAAGTACGATGTTTTCATTAAGAGAATCCCAGTCTTTTGCTTCATAGCACATTTTTACTACAGCAACCAAGATGCGAGAAGTAGATGGCATGTCAGAAGCCTGTAGAAAAATTATAAGCTTTAATACCCAAACATTTATGAACGTCTGTCATGCAAATTTTAAAATACTAAGAGTGTGACTTTCCACTGCTAACATTCTCATTTCAGAAGCTGCTAGTGTTTTCAACCACACAAGTTTTAAATGTCTACATACAGAGGAAAAAAAAATACTACTCTGTACCTCTCGGAAAGCAACTGAAAACCAAAAGTATTTATTGCACAGTGGACTCAAATATCAACACCCTCCTTTTAAATAAATAATTTCATAGTACAGCTCTACATGTACTTGCAACTCTGAGCTGTCCTGTAAGTGGTCAACACTAAACAGTCAGCTATTCTCTCACTGATACTGATTCCCAAAAGCTTGGAGTCCCCCCAGGTGTGGGATAGCTATACTTAATTATGGGCGAGTGTGGGACGAAGTGCAAGAGGCTTGCCTCCTGTAAAAAAAAAAAAAATTAGTCTTAACCCGCACTTGTACAGGGCTTCAACAGACCCTGTTCTGTTCTGTCAGACCAAACACACATTTGCAGCTCCAATGTATCACAAATACCTGTTCAAGAGATCACCATCTCTTCGGCAAAATAAAACATGTTGGAGGGACAGATTTATGTCACAAAGAATACTGCTTCTATGGAACAGTCTTCCATTTCACATAAACCAAAGTACTTCTCTTTTCTCTTCAAATGTACTTTGGACAAATGGATAGGCAATGGTAAATTCACTCTCAGTTTAGCACCCTGTCCCTTGTGCATATGGGAACCATTTGAACGTCCCAACATATCCTTGTTTTGTGTATTTCTGTGTTATTTGTATGTAAAATATAAGGGATAAAAACTACCATGGGAATGTAAGGCTAAGTTTCTTCAGATCCTCACAGATCAATACCCTGGGTAAGTACCTGTAAATTTACATAGGTTAATACAATTTAACTTCAGCCAGTTTCTATTGCCCCATAGTGTGCGTCTGGCAGCTCTGAAGTAAACTAATGTAATAAATCACAAACTAATTAATTCATTTACCCCTGTTGACTGGGAAAGTCCCACTGAACAAAAGTCCCTTTTCAGTAGAGGCTTTATTAACCAAGCAGTCATGCTGACACTTACATTATAAAATATAATGGACCAGTTTGGCCAGTCCTTGGGAGATGAGTAGATCTTGGCCCACCTTTTTGGGATTGATGCCAGTCATGGTTTCTGCATGTATTTTAAGTCACCAGCCGAAGAACCACTCAAGAGACAAAACCTGGAAAATGAGAAGACCTCAGAAAAGATGAGCACTGATGAAGGAGGAGTGTCTAGACACCATTTCACTTTAACTTTAATGAACTGCAGTATCGACCTAAAGTTTGGGTCACAGGCAGTAAAAAGGCAGAATAAGCCTTCTAGTCATCTTATATGTCTGGAGTGGGAGACTTTTCTCAAATAGTTTCAGTGCTTCCTCTTGCACTTGGTCTGCAGAAATCCACTGGGATTTATTCTCTGGGACTAGTGGAACTATTTCTAAGTGTGTGGTGATTGGGTAAGCAGTCTTGATAGGTTCTGCTCCTCCTTCTTGGTCTCATAGATCAAACTTTTGTGTGGGATAGTAGTCCTTCTGTTTGGCCTAGAGTGCCATGCTCCACTATCCCTAACTAGGGGTGTACTCCTAAATACCAGATCCCAGGGGTGAGGAGTTACTCCAGTGTGCGATGCACAAGGACCTTGTCCTCACCATATAGGTTTGCAGTTATGTCCAAAAGTCAAGATTACCGTATGCTGCTGGCATAGGCTGGAGAAAGTCTTTGGGTTTTTGAGAATAAGTTCATATAAAAGAGCCTCAACTGGCATCGTTGGGCCCTTCCTTGCTAGAGGGGGAGGGGAATGGGGAGCTCCCCTCCATCCAGACCAACTCTGCCATTGACTCTGTCATTAAGTATGGTCTTTAAAGCACACTGCAATTCTTGGAGGGTCCTGGAGCTAAACTCCTCAAAGACTTCACACAGGGTATCAAGATTATTCCAAACTCAGTCAACCACCACATATGGAGTGTGTGTCCTGTGGGGGATTAACTAACCATGTGTTGCATTTTTTAAACTCAGCAAATCTATTCTTATGCACTAATCAGAGCAAAGGACACAGCTGATCAAAAACTGTTACAACCGACAAGAAGTTACCAACTGATAAATTACAACTGCCACCAAACAGTAGAAACCATAATCAGGTGTGACAATGTGAGGTATTCCCAGCTATGCAAGAAGAAGTAGGGCAGTAGATATGTAACATATCACTAATGAAATAATCTGACCACCATGACCGTTGGTCCATAAAAACTCCACAGGCTTTAATGTAGAAGAAAATGGTAAGTGTTTTCATGGTGTACCCACCGCTTCTTCAGACCATATAAATGCAGACCATATAACTTTTTTCTTCAGAAGGTTGTCATGGCTATAGGCACTGCTTGTGCTAAAAGCTACACCAACCATGTGCTATGTTATTGGGAAATTGAATAGATATTACAACATCATCCTTACTGTGAAATTCTCAGCTTCTACAGGCGTTTCATGGATGATGTGTTCCTTGTTTGTTCAGGGACACTGGAATTGTTTGAAAAATGTGTGGAGTTCCTTCACAGCACTACAGATTTTTTAAAATGTAGCCAATATATTTCAGATTTTACCACTGAACTCTTAGATGTAACTATTAGCAAAGACCTGTTTGGATGTTTTGATACTAAGTTATATAGGAAGCCTTGTAGAAAAAATGCATTATTACATAAGGACATTCAGGATATGTAACTAAGAGTATTATGAAAGGTAATTTACTTAAGAGTAATGAGGCACCATAGTGATAATAGTGAAAAGGAAAAAATATTTCAAACAATGAGACAAGAGTTCTTAGAAAGGGGATATGGTAGTAATGACACTGAACAGACTACTGAAGTGTGTAGACTTAAGGGTACACAAGGGAGACCTTTTTTTTTCTGAGAAAGTTACTGGCAATTACAGTGCAGCTAGATCCATTATTGAGAATAGGTTGGTCCCTACATATCGCAGCGATATTAACATTGTATGTGATATAGTGAAAAAGAATTGGCCATTGTCAATGGCTACTCCAGAATTAAGAAGGGTACTTAATACTATGCCACAGTTTAGCTTTAGGATAGGAAAGGCACCTTCTGCTGCAGGTCTTGTACAGCATGTAAGTATATCTGGAGCTGCACATCTTTTGTACAATCTGCTACAGGATCAAAGATAGACTTTGAGTTTTACGCTGACTGCAAAAGCAAGGATTTAGTTTATTATGCTAGCTGTGTTAGTTGCAGTGCATTTTACATCAGAAAAAAATTGTAGTTTTAAAGAAAGAATATTAGAACATCTGAATGACATCGGACATAATAAGAACACCAATGCTCTTGCAAAACATGTTTATAATCATGGGAAGCAGCATTATCTTTAAGTTTTCAGTGCTAGAGCTGCTTTTTCACAGTTTGAGGGGGATCTAAAGAATTATACAGAAAGAAGTGAATTAAAGTGGATCTTGCCTTTGCAAGCACATATTCAAACCAGGGTTAAATGGACAAGTTTCTTTAACACGTGTTGACGTCCCATCCCTTAAACATTGAAGTGAATGAGACTTTACGTATGCAAGTAGGTGTGTATTGGTATCCGTCTGTTGACTGGCTATTAGTTAAATGGGTGTTTTAATAGCTTTTGTTTGAGTTCTGGATTTGATTTGTTGACTAATTATGATATAACATAATTTGAAGTGGACTATTAGTGTATTAGATTTCAAATGTCTTTATATAACTTGTTTTGCTTGTTATTGTATTTATATGGTCTGAAGAAGTGGTGGGTACACGGTGAAAGCGCTTACCTTTTTCTTCTACATTAAAGCCTGTGGAGCTTTTATGGGCCAACAGTCATAGGGGTCAGAATATTTTACTTGTGCTGTGAATTTTTGTATTTTCTGACCTTGCCTGGTTGTGTGGATATGCTTTGATGTGTAACATATGCCAGCACAGCTAGCTGGAATTTTGCAAAGAATTACATGTCATTGGTATATCAAATGGATTTGTACAGATGCTTGCCTTGAAAATGTATTTATAGGATTGCTTGTATTAAACATGCACCAACAGTGTGTCCTGCTGGACAGAAGAAGAAATGCACTTGTATGTCAGACTGTATTATAATTATGAAATTAATACTGTAACAGAAGATAATGGAAGAGAAGAGGTTAACATCAGTCCAGCTAACTTTGAAAAATAGTATGAAATTAAAACTACTTAATGTAGGCCATAAAGACAGTATCTTACAGTTCCGATTGCAACCAGAGATGAAATGTCTGTGCCAGAGAATGGTTTATTAGCTCCTGCAGGAAGAGTGGAAGGGTTTTTATTGTTTTATGATTTCTAGAAGCTGCAACAGATCTTAGCAAAGTGTTATGTGTGTGTATTATTGACACACACGTGCAAGATTCTGGGTGAGCTGCTAAGAAAGGGGGTAGTATAGGAACCAGAAATCAGCTGACCAGATATGTGTGTTATTCTGTAATCCAGGGCAAAAATTACATTTTAGTACTAGATGAGACTGAATTCTCACAGCACTCTGTTTTTGAAACCTGACATAGAAGGATTCCGTACCCATTTCATCTTGCCTTACTTTAGATCAATCAGGAAAATATAGTAAGATTAGTTAAGTACTGTTTTTTTCTGCATCTATGTGAATCTATTCATCTGTGCTACTTCAATATATCCTGTGAATGAAACTCTGGTGTTTACTGTAAATAGGTACTGCATGTTTTCATGTTCTTTTATTATTTATCATATATATTTAAACTTTTCATTGTGGCTGGTCCCTTAGAGAATATTTTAACCTTTGAGAGTACTTAATACCTATTTGGTGACTATGTGGCCACTCCTGAAAGCCTTACTGCATTGGTCAAACACTATCATTATATTAATATTAATTTCACTCAGTAGAATTGGGTACCCTTGTAAGAGCCTTAGAGTAGTTGGCTTTAGAGTGTCTGGTGTGTGTGTGTGTGTGTGTGTTAGCAGCTTGGAGCAGAGACACAATTCACAGAGAGGGTGCTGCAGGATTTGGCTTGAACACTCGGCTGAGGACTCAACTCAGCAACTGTGCAAGTAGAGAGTCTCACTGGGGCCCTGGAAAGGGACAGAGAGAAATCCAGACCCTGGACTGTGTCTGTTCCCTTTGTGGTCTTAAGGGAAACTGTGCTTGATGCATAAAGCTGCATCTGGAAGTACTAGGTGTATCCATTTTTGTTTCAAGTGAACATCCCCCTCTAGTATCAATGGCAAGGATTCAGGCTCAATGATTACTGGCCCAGAGAAAGGATGTCGCATCAGGTTAATCAACAATCTGGTAAAACTACCTTAAAAAGCTTAGACAAATCTGAAATGCCAAAAAACACTCAAACTATTAAAAAAATACAAAATAGTGGTAGTAGTGGGAGATGACAAACAAACACTGCTTGCAATAAAACTATCAGAACAGTTTCAAGTGAACAAAATAGTTTTGACTTGACCAGAATTTAAAAATCAGTGCCTGAAAATCTCACTGGGGAGTGAAAACGTAAATGAAAAATCATATTATTAAGTGCCAGGAAGCATTCTAAAATTTAAGCTTTACAAGCAATGAGTGAGGCCCCATGCATTACAGGAGCAAAAGGAAAAGTTTTAGAACATGGGAGAGTCTTATGGTGCTGAGCAACTGTTACCTGTGGCTGCCAGTCCAGGGGATGAAATGGATGGACTGGATCATGCAAAGTCACCTCCTTAAACCACGTATCCATCTGGAAAGCAATGTAAGGAGTCTGGAGACAACTTGCATCCATCCTCCCAGGGAATCCTCCATTTCAAAAGATGACAACAAGAAATGATAACTTGATCATCCTGAAGAAAAAGTTCCCAAAGCTCTTACTTGAAGGACATAAAAAGGAGCTACTCAGAATAACAACACACATAAAAAGGAGCTACTCAGAATAACAATACAGCAGGGTTGTAAGGCTCACACTTAACCCCCCGCTGGTACAGTAAAGGATGCAGACTGGTCTGCTGTTGGGCATACCAACAACATGGCTAATGCTAAATAAACTTGTGTTAAGTACAGCATTTGACCTGCTGGGATGAAACCAAATTTGGGAGCAGCATAATACAGTGCTGAAAGCAATGCTGGAATCAATGTTAGGGAGACACAGGCCTGCATAAGGTGGGTCAGTACTAGGCCATCTTGATGCAACCAGGCCTACATTGGGCCCAACATTAGCCCACCTGTTACCACAGAAGCCAGCACTATGGCCAAAGAAGTGGGGAAGGAAAAAATGCAAAATATGGCATTCTGGCACCTGGAGTGCAGGACCGAAGGACTCCTGCTAATCTGCCATTTCAGAATAACTGTCATCACTAACATAAGAGCCACGTGCATGTCCCTCAAGAGTCAGAGAGAGGAGGGATCAGTGATATCTGCCTTTTCTGTATCCAATGAATAGTTCAGGTGAATTCTGCATGATCTCTGGCCAGGAGAACAAACTAAAATATTTTTTTCTGGAAGGGAGAAACCCAAGAAAACTAGGCAGAAGGCCTGAGTATTCTGATAAGCCTTTCCACAATAAATTACAGCTTTAACAAATCAATGTTATAGTAAACAAAGTTACTTGGGCTATATTCTGCAAAGGATATGACCAAATGACAAGCTTTTCAAAGCTTAAGGGTGCCTTCCATGTGTCCTAACTGCTAGGAGCTCAAGCAGAGAACTATATATAAAAGACAGAGCACCAAACGCTTCCGAGCTTTTTTGTTTCAAGAAGGGCGGCTATACCTATGAAAGGAAAAAGAAATGTTAATAGACATAAAAATGAGTAGCTAACTACGTACACAACGGTATATAATAACCACACCCTGGCAATACAACACAACAGCTACAAAGAGGAGGTTGAAGGGATGGAACAGCTACTGTAACAGTGATCTATTGTAACATTTACAATTATGGTTAAGTTCACTTACACAAAAGTGTACCATGTTCAACATTCAGATTACTGTTGTAGAGGCCAATGACATCTGGACAGACTGCCACAGCTTTGAAACAAAAGGGGAGGAGAAATTATAACAGTAATAATAATACTACAATAATAACGATGACAATGTTGTTAACGAAGTAGGCCCACTGGAAACACAGTCCCTTTTCTAAGGCTTCCCAAGAGCAAACCAGGAGCCGCTGAAAGATTTTCCTAGCAAAGGCTGTTCGGAACCTGGAAAAGGAAACCAGACAATAATACTTGTAACGTATGTACATAGGATCAAAATGCTGTTTCTGAATGCTTCTAGAGTCCACCCATTTCCAGAAAGCCACCAAAGAAGCCAAAGCTGTAGTGGAAAGGGCCCTAGCACTAACTGGAAATGACTTATGGTGACAATAGGAAAAAGAAACAGCTTGAGACAACCTTCACTGTCTGCTTTGACACTGGTTGTCCTTTGCTCTTCTCTTCAAAGTAGACAACCAGCTGATCAGCATTCCTGAAGGACTCCAAAACCACTTAAAGAATAAAAGAAGGATTGGTTCTCAAAGAAACCCTGTCCTTGTGAAAACTGAGGTAGGGTTCACTCACTAAAAGAGCTTGTAATTCAAATACTATTCCAGCCAAATCAAAAGCAATGAGTAAGAGCACTCCATGTTAAGAAACACAGATCAGCCTGATGAGTTGGTTCAAATGGAAAAAATAGTAAGCTTTTCAAAAACAAAAGTTAAGATTACAAGGAGGAGCCTCCTGTTTTGTTTTTTCAAGTAGAAAGATATGTAAATCCCTTTTTAAAGCTGCTTGAAATGAGGACAGGTAGAATGGGAGTTGGGGGGGATCCAAGAGCAGACAAGCGGAAATTACTTAACCTTGGCAGAGGAGTATGAAAGTTAGATGACAGTGAATCTAACAAATAATCAAGAAACAGACAAACCTTGCCAGAAAAAGAGTCTTGGTTTTTGGAATGGCACCACTTACACATACAAATTCCTAGCAGTACACTTTTTAGCCTCCTCCAATAGATGCTGCACATACTCAGAAAAAAAAGTGCCTAAAAGATTATCAAAATTCTATCGTCCAGGCAGTCAACTAAATAGTTGTCATGTTGGTGGTCTATCAAATAACCCCCGACTTGTGCGAGTAAATCCAGTCTGTGGGGGTCTCTCTGATGCAATGAATCCTTACACAGAAATTCTTTAGTTATCTGTTTGAGACGAGGCAAACAGCTCTACATAAGGCGTTTCCCACAGCTAAATCAATTACCGTAAAACTTCAGGGTTATGTTTCCATTCTGGTCTATCACAGTTCTGCTCAGCTTGCCTGCTACAATGTTTTACTCTGACAAAATGTATGTAGCCCAAAGACAAAAAAAATATTAGAAGTGCTAACTCCCAGGCTATCACAGCAGGTTTGCAAATGGGAGCAAAGATCTGGTAATCCCTGTTTATGTACAACATCACTGTGGTGTCATCTGTGAAAACTTGCAGAGATCCTGGAAACCAGATATGATTTAGGGTTTTCAAAGTATTTAATACTGCCATCATTTTTTGACATTCCTGTGCTTTCTTCTGTCAAGTGTGTTCCACAGACCTTGCTCTCCATACCAGGTCTGAAGCATCTGTTGTGACAGACAGAGGAGATGGAAGGGAGAATAGGAGACTGTATTCTAATAGAACTAGTCTAATAGCCAAATAACTTCTCGCCATACAAACCCCAACACAGGGATCTGAAAAGATAAAGGGTGCAGATGCCTAGTCTAGACTAATCAGAGGTACCACTGAATTCTTCTCATGGGAAGTCTGGCCATGGGAATCATAAGAGGCACAGGTGTCCCTCTAGCCTAGAATCCTGTGAAATTCCTTGGCAGATACCAGATTATGACTGGAAAAGCTTGAGAAGATCTTTCAATACATTTACATTTTGTATGGAGGAAGAAGAGCTCTTACCAAGGCTGAAGCTAGCAAATATGCCAGGAAAACTATTCTGTATGAAGAGATAAGAGAGGATTTCAGTGTGCTGACATGAAAACCCAGACTGAATAGGAGATTCTGTACCCTTGCCAAAGATTCTAGACAACTGGAAAAAGAGTCTACTAATATTAAACAATTGTCCAGCTTAGGAAAAATGTGAACGCATTGGTGTGTACTATAAGGAATTACTGGAACCAGACACAGCATCTTAAGTCTAGCTTTACGAGCTTATCATGAATGCTGGGAAAGGGACAAGAGGTTAAAGGGTCTGAAGGGATAAAGTTTAGAAGTTTAGATGTTAACAAAAACATTAAAAGGAGAAGTTGAAGCACAGGCCTCCAAGTCCCACCTTTCTTTGCCACCAGAAAAATCCTCAAATAAAACCATGTGCCCATCTGTGAGGAAGGCACTGTTTTTTTGACTCCTTGAGATGACATTTGTTCCAGAACTGGAGGAAAACCGGAATAGTTGGTGTATAGGGTAAGGTGAAATGTCCTGGAAAACTGGGGAGGGATTCCCACTGCCAAGGGTACCCCTACTGAAATTTTTTCTGCACCAATTCATCTGAAACAATTTGGTATGATAGATGAGGGTGTAGGCTCAGAAACAGGGAAGCGATTACCGGAGGGGAGGCTTGAAGAGGTAAACAGTCATTCTGACCTTGATTTTGGGAGGCCTTCCCTTCTTTTTGGCACCTGCCTATTACCTTTTAAAAGTCCTGTTGGTTAACTCCTTGCTGCTTGAACTGCTTTTTGCAAAAGGGAGCAGAGTTAGAAGGAAAAGTTTTATTTGTCTTAAAAAAGGAAGGCTGAATGATTTGGATCTCCCCTTGCATCAAACCTTAGGCTGCAGAAGGGCCAAACAAAATGTCATTGTCCAGGGAAAGAATTTAAACTTTAAGTTTTAATATCTCCAGGGTAATTCTGAGAACCTAACTAAGCAAATCTTCTCATGACTGACCCATAAGCAGCAGCCCTGGACATGGCATCAGCAGCATCATAAGAACACTTTACAGCATGTTAAAAAAACGTGAGAAGCAGATGCAAAAGAAGCATTTAAAGGTGGTTTCACTTTAGAAGTGGGACGATTACCAGTTAACTTTTTTTCACATTCTTGAAAGACAAAAGGAAAACTTTTTAACATATGAGCCTGGCAGTTTAAAATTCTGAATGTTCAAGTGGCAGAAGAATAAACCACCTTCTCAAATCTGTCAAAATGTTTTCCATCCTTGTAAAATAGAATGGGATTAACATGAGGCATTTGTCTATCAGAAGCGGTCTGGAAATCCATCTCCAAACCAGATCAAATGAGGGACAGCAGCAGGGTGAGATATCTCCAACTGTAAGACATCAGAATACATTTGCCAGGCAACAGGAATATCATTATGCACCAATTAAAAAATGTATTTCATTTTAAGGTTTCAGAAAAAAGTAAGTCTTCTGCAGGGAAATCTGAAGCCACATGTTCCCCAGAATCATTGTTTTCAGCTTGTGAAGAGACCCCTGAAACACAATATTTTCCCTTCAATCCTTGCTCTTCTGACTTGAAAATCAGGGTTGGAAAGAGAAGATATTCTTTATTTTCTATTCAGAAGTGGAAACAGGCTTAATGAAAAAGTACAGTTTTGTACCTACCATAAATGTAGATGTTCGAGGATCCACATTGCTGCAGTCCTAACTATTGGGTAGTCCGCTGTCCAGTCGGCCATGACCGACGTCATATCCTCAGTCTTTTCTTGCCCCAGATGTCAGAAGACCCTGAAAAGATAAGGCCAAAAACCAAAAACTCCCAACATACCTGCACCAAAATATATATATATATACAAAATATACAAAATTAGCAGAATATAACCTCACCTACACAACCACCCCTAAACACAGAGGGAAGGAGGTGCAGCAATGTGGATCCTCGAACATCTACATTTATGGTAGGTACAAAACTGTACTATGTTCTTCATTCCACATTGCTGCAGTCCTAACTATTGGGTAATGGGTAGAATCCCAAAGCAGAGGTAAGGGAGGCTGGCAAATCATAAGGAAGCAGGAACTGACAACATGCCCTGCAAAATAGCTGTGGCAAAACCAGCCCTAGACTTAGAGTAGAGAGGAAGGTGATAATGCTTAGAGAAAGTATGCACTGAACTCCAAGTAGCTGCCTCCAAAATATCCTTAGTTGCCACCCCCTCAGAAATGCTGTTGAAGTGGCAGTAGCCCTAGTGGAATGAGGCCTAATCCCAGCTGGAATCTCCTTGCCATGATGGGAATAACAAAATGTAATGCAACACCCAATCCATCTAGAAATAGTTTGTTTTGACACAGGCTTGCCCTGAGAACTCAAAGCAAAAGAAACAAACAACTGCTGAGACTGCCTAAAATCCTTAGTCCTGCTCAAATAATAACAATAGCCTGTGTACATCTAAAGTATGCAAAATCTTTTCCCCTTTATTTTGGGGATCTGCATAAACGTAGGCAAATGAATAGTTTGGTTTAAAGCCACACTAGAAACCACTTTACGCATAAAGGAAGCATTAGTACGTAATGATACCTATCCTTATGAAAATCAAAAAGGCTCAACCGCCATAAGGGCCTGTAACTCAGAAACCCTTCTTGCAGAAGTAATGGCCAACAAAAAGCAGTCTTCCATGACAAGTATTTCAGTACAGCAGTAGCTGCAGGCTCAAAAGGTTGTAGAGTAAGTTTCTCCAACACAAAATTGAGATCCCAAGCAGGAGTAGGAGCTCTGGGGGGTCTTATATTCTTTGCCCCTCTAAGAAATTGCTTGAACAAAGGATGTGAAAACAATGGTGGGTCACAATCATAGTGAGCTGAAATTGCTGCAGCATGAATCTTAATGGAAGAGAAAGACAAACCTTTGTCCAATAACTCAGTAAGATATTGAAGAGCCACACTCAAATTAGGCTCAAATCTCCAAATTCTTTGCTGCAGTCCAACATAAAAATCTCTTCCATTTTACACTTTCCTTGTACTAGGTCTTCTGGCTTCCATAATCACATTTAAAACTTGTGGAGGAAGTTGAGACCTGCTGTCTTTCAAAACAGAATATGCCAGGCTGTTAGATGAAGAGAGTGAAGCTTGACATTGAGCAGACGACCGTCCTTCTGAGACAAGAGATGTGGAATCAAGGGTAAAGGCCATGGAGGCTTCTTTACCAGACTCCTCAGTAATGGGTACCAGTGCTGCCGAGGCCAATCTGGAGCTATCAAAATCATCCTTGGCTTGTCTTGTCTGACCTTTAGAAGCACCTTTGGAAGAAGAGGCAGAGGTGGAACATACACATGAAGATTTTTCCAACTGAAAGAAAGAGCATCCACTTTCCAAGCTGTGTGATGAAACCTCTTTGTGCAAAACTTTGGCAGCTGGTGGTTTAGTGGAGAAGCGAACAGATCTATGTCTGGAGTTCCCCAGGACACTGTCAACTTTTGAAATACATGAAGATCCAGTTTCCACCGTGGGGATCCATGATTTGTCTGCTTAACACATCTGCTAAGGAGTTCTGTGCTCCCGGCAGAAACCTTGCCTGAAGAGTTAGTTGCAAGCTGAGCGCAGTCTCCCATAAAATCATTGCTTGCCTGCACAATGGGTAAGAATGTGTTCCCCTTGTTTGTTGATGTACCACATGACAGTTGTGTTGTCTGTTAGAATCAACACCTGCCCTGGAAGAAGTAACTCCTTGAAAGCCATTAATGCAAACTGGACTGCTAACATCTCCTTCATGTTGATATGTAGATGCTGTAGTCTGGCAGGCCACTTGTCTTGTATCCACTTTCCATTTAGATGAGCTCCCCAAGCAAAGTCTGAGGCATCTGTCGTTAGAATTTGACTGAGAGTCCCTTGTTTAGGTGACATTCCTGAGCCCACCACAAAAATTCCTTTTGAATGCAAGGTATTATTTGAATGACAGTGTCCAAATCCTGGCAGTGCTGTGTCCATACATTTTGAGATACCATTGTAGCTTCCTCATATGCAGTTTGGCATTGGGAAGCACCAGAATACAAGATGCCATGAACCCTAAGGCTTGAAGGACTGTCCTTGCAGTCAGCCCGGACTGAAGAGATAGTTGATGGAAGTAACTTGAAAGATTCTTTTGTTTGTCCGGGGTTAAAAGGCCATCTGGGCTGCTGTATTCAGTCTCACACCCAGAAAGCACATGTCTTGAGAGGGTACTAGACTGGACTTTATTTCGTTCACAGAATACCCTAGGCATCTTAGCACTGCTATGACATATTCCAAATGCTGTAGAAGGTCTTCCTTTTCTTGAGCCAGAATCAGGCAATCGTCCAAGTAAGGATAGATTTGAATTCCTTTTAGCCTGAAGTAAGCTATCACTGGAGCCAGAACCTTTGTGAATACTCAGTAGATAAGCCAAAGGGCAATGCAGAGAACTGATAATGAGAATCTCCAGCTGCAGATACTTTCTGCAACTTAGTCTTATAGGCACATGAAGGTAAGCTTCCTTGAGATCTAAAGTTACCATCCAGTGATCTTTGCCCAGCAGAGGTAAAAGCTGTTGTAACGTCAACATTTTGAACTTGGGAATGTCCAGATAAGTGTTGAGGATAGATAAATCCAAAATTGGTCTCCACGTGTTCCCTTCTTGGTACTAGGAACAGGCGAGAATAAAATCCTAGGCCCCTTTCTGGCACAGGAACCGGCTGAATGGCCCCTATTTGGAGTAACTGAGAAATTTGCTTGTGAGCCTCTAGTCTTTGTAGAGGAGGAATGTCTGGCATGCCTTTGAAAGGAGGCAAGGTATGGAAATAAAACCTGTAACCGTGGTGAATGATATCCAGAACCCATCTGTCTTGGGTAATTAAATCCCAATTTTCTTTGAAAAGAGACAGTCTTCCTCCCAACGGTGCTGCCAGGCGAGAATGAACTGGCAGCTGAAAAGGCAGGTCATTGGGACTGACCCCTGCCCTCACCAGAAGTCTGAGCAGGGGAACTCCCTGTCCTAGGCCTAAAAGAACCCTGAGCTCTGCCCCTACCACGTCTAGACCTCCTAGACTGGGAATCATAAGCAGGATAAGTCCATCCCTTAGCAGGCCAATTTCTACTAAATTTCGGAGGCTGCACCTGCAAAAAATCTTTAACAGTTTGCATAGACTTAGCCTTGTCCTCCATTTTCTTCAAAACTGCTTCTACAGGCGAACCAAACAACACATCAGACTGCAAGGGAGCATCCAAAATCCGTGTCTTAACATGCTCAGCTAAATTCTGATCTCTCAACCAGGCGTGCCTACGAAGAACAGAACCAGTGGCAGCCACCCTGGAGGAGGCCTGCACAGCATCAAAACCACATTGCAAGGAATGTTTACCCACCTGTTCAGACACATGAACTAAATCCTGCAACTCTTTACACTCAATACCTTCCGCCAGAGCATCCACCTTAGATTTCAACTGTGAAAGAAGATAATTCTGATATTTTAACATGTGAAACTGACAATTCAACGCCTCATGGCTAAAGTGGAAGAAGTATACACTTTCTTTCCCCATCTATCCAAAGCCCTTGCCTCTTTATCAGGAGGGACAGGATTTTTAACAACTGAGGCCTTCACACCTTTAGGCCTCTGAGAGACAGTTTCGGGTCTGCCCTAGGACTCTTAAAAGATACTTATGAGCTTCAGGCACCCTATAATACCTATCCGGTTTAACTGGGGCAGGAGGCAAAGAATCAGGATTCAGGAAGCCTCTGCAAAACATCTTCCACCACATTCAAAACAGGAGGTATAGCTAAAGGCCTATGCTGGGGTAAAACAAGAATTCCCTAAGCCTTTTCCTGGAATCAGAGAAATCTTGACCTTCCCATTTAAAATGCTCCGCATGGAATGCAGAGTCTCTGAAAATGAAAAATCCTCAGGAGGAAGCTGAAGGAGTAGAATCATCCACATCAGAATCAGAATAAGGAGGAACTCCTGCAAGTCTTCAGCCAAGACTCAGAAGCCTCGAGCATTGCTCAAAACTCTCAAACTCAGGTTCCACCCTAGGCCTCTTATCAGGAGGGGGCATAGAACCCCTAATCATAGTAATCAAATCCTCTGCCATTTTAAGCATATGTTTCTTAGGCAAAGACCCTGAAGCACTAGGAGAAACCCCACTGAAGCAAAACTCGGCCTGCCCTCAAAGAAGCCTTGGAAACAGAAGGGAGGCTCTGACCACCTTAGGAAGAGAGGGAAGAACAGCCACCTGAGAAGCCCCTCAGCCTGGCCTACTTCCTGAGAGGATACATCCTGTAACAGTAAAGTCTCTCCCTGAGACTCCAAAGAAACACCTGGCAAAACCTCCGGCTCCACTGAGCCCTCTAAAGAACCGGCGTCTGGGACTGTCGGTTCTTCCACTCTAGGCTTTGCTGTTTGTCCCGGCATTTTATAATTACAACGCTTCCCAAACACTAACCTGGCACAGTCTAACCTTCTCTTAATAGTGCGTTTGTTAAATCTAGCACAAGAGCGGCATCCAACAACGCCGTGCTCAGGCCCTAAACAAGGTATACACAAAGTATGGTAATCCCTATGAGGTATCTGTTTCCCACAAGAAATACAGTTATTCACTTTTTCTGACATCCGGTTAAATACTGAGGCAAGAAAAACCAAAATATCCAACTTTGATTCGGTCTGAAACTCTGGCTTCAGAAACTTTCAGAACGCCAACCTGCACTCGCAAAATTGCTTCTGCATCGGACCATGCGGCAAAAGACTGAGGATATGACGTCCATGCATGCACCCATACGCCGTACTGGCGTCCAGTTCGCGCGCCGCCTCGACCGTCGGCCGCCTATCTTTGGTATTCGGGCCGACTGGACAGCGGACTACCCAATAGTTAGGACTGCAGCAATGTGGAATGAAGAACATCAGAAATTATCACTGGACTACAGCCATCAAACTACCATAATACTCTTTCCATTCAGTATGTACAGACATCATTATGGAAGTACTGTAATTATTTAATAAAAAAATTGCTATGCAATTTCTAAGTCGTTATCTGCCAAACTGTTAATTAAATTAACAGTTTAGCAGAAAATTAATTGCTCAAAATTATTTGGCAAATGCTAATCTCCTGCCCTTTCATGTTATATTTTTGGGGGGGGGGGGGGCACTGACAAAATGCTAAGTTGCTTTCTGTATGGCCACCAACATGCATCATTATAATTATTTTGATGCCACACTGACAGAATGTAATGTCAGATATCCAGTGTTCTGTATCAATAATTGGCTGCTGTTTTAAAACTTAAATTCTAGAAGAAATGCTTGTAGAAAAAGTAGTTTTGCAATAAATTACTGATCTCCAGCTCAAAGATGCAATCAGGAAAACAGTAAGTCTTCTGCTCACTTGCTATCGCTCCTTCAAACTTGAACCTTAACAAATTCTATTGCATGAGCATTTCTTAAAGCAAATACTATTCAACCCTTTATTAATGCATCATGCAACTCATCAAATTAATGACCATTTATTTAATTCTTTAAACTGGTAACATAGGCACATAATCCTACAGAAACTATGTGAAGAACAAACAAGCAAATAAACAGAAAGTTATTTTGATGCTCATAATAATATTACATTTAATTACTCCAACTTTGCCTTTCTCCAAGTGTTAACACCTTTAAGCTACTTACCCAATGACATTTGGAAATATGACCAAGAAACAATAAAGCCCATGTAGTGTAAATCAGGCTGACTTTGAGATACTGTGTACTATCCACAGTCAGAGAACAACAGCAAACAGTCACCAGCCAATGTAAATCCAAAATAGTTTAATAAAACAAATGGGTTAAGCTCTGAATGTGCTACATGACAACAGCACCTATACTACAGTGTCCAGGAATTACATTTTTATACTATATAGGAAGACTGGCCTATTTTTAGTAGACCTGTTGATGCATGAGGTCATATCACAGGAAACATGCAACATTTTGGTGATTAAAAAACCCTCTGATACCATCCCTTGTTGGGATTCCCAAGGACCCTTTGGACCTTCCATATAGGCTGACAGTGGCAGCACAAGGTTCAAAAACCTACTGACCAGCCACATTTTTAGATCGAACCTTAAAGTTTCTCCAAGATGTTCCTCACATTGTAAGAGATTCCTGGGAGTTTTTAACCAAGATAAAGTCTAGTTTTTACAATGAAAAGTAAGTTTTTTTAACAACAGGATGACCTCTTCACTAGTATACCCCATGAAAGGGGTTTAGAATATTTCCACATAGTACTACTTGAATCAAGTTGGACTACAAGCTTATAAAATTCTTAAATGACCTCATGGAGCTTATACTTTATAACAGCTACATATACTTTGAAGGGGAATACTTTAGACAACTTAAGGAAGTGGCAGTGGGTGCAGCCTGCACCCCATTATATGCCAACTTGGTAATGTACATGCGGGAAAAGAGGATCATTCTAGACTCCAATTGCAAAACTAGTCGGGAAATGTATCTTAGACTTTCGGACAATATATTTATTATACGGAGTCAAACTAAAAGTGACATTTATGAATTTATTAACTGTATTAATCAAACTACTGAATTTTTGGCTTTGACATATCAATTTAACAAATAGAGTATTAAATATCGGAATCTCACTATACTCAAAGAAAAAAATATTTGAATCATCTATTAACACAATAAAAAAAATAGGAACCATTTCTGATAGCTTCTCCTGATCCACCCTCACTTTGGTGATTGGAAAAAAAATGGATTGACTGACCAAGTGGGGGAGCTGATGGTCAACATAGCCACACAGACACACACACAGGCATAGACACAGACACAGGCACACAGACACACACACACATAGACACAGAGACACACACATAGACACAGAGACACACACACACAGGCATAGACACGCACACACACATAGACGCGCACACACACACACAGGCATAGACACACACACACACACACACACACACACACACACACACACACACACACACAGGCATAGACACACACACACACACACAGGCATAGACACACACACACACACACAGGCATAGACACACACACACACACAGGCATAGACACACACACACACAAACACACACACAAATGCACACAAACACACACACAGGCATAGACACACACAAACATACACAGACACACACACACACACACACACACACACAGGCATAGACACACACACACACAGGCATAGACACACACACACACACACACACACAGGCATAGACACACACACACACACACACACACAGGCATAGACACACACACACAGGCATAGACACACACACACACACAGGCATAGACACACACACACACACACACACACACACACACACACACACACACACACACACAGGCATAGACACACACACACACACACAGGCATAGACACACACACACAGGCATAGACACACACACACACACACACACACACACAGGCATAGACACACACACACAGGCATAGACACACACACACACACACACAGGCATAGACACACACACAGGCATAGACACACACACACACACACACACACACACACACACACACACACACACACACACACACACACACAGGCATAGACACACACACACAGGCATAGACACACACACACACACACACACACACACACACACACACACACACACACAGGCATAGACACACACACACACACACACACACACACACACACACACACACACACACACACACACACACACACACACACACAGGCATAGACACACACACACACACACACAGGCATAGACACACACACACACACACACACACACACACAC
The DNA here is from genome assembly GCF_019279795.1 of Protopterus annectens. Taxonomy (NCBI): domain Eukaryota; kingdom Metazoa; phylum Chordata; order Ceratodontiformes; family Protopteridae; genus Protopterus; species Protopterus annectens. The sequence goes on along the minus strand of NC_056744.1, from coordinate 122,271,192 downwards.
ACACACACACACAGGCATAGACACACACACACACAGGCATAGACACACACACACACAGGCATAGACACACACACACACACAGGCATAGACACACACACACACAGGCATAGACACACACACACACAGGCATAGACACACACACACACAGGCATAGACACACACACACACACAGGCATAGACACACACACACACACACACACACACACACACACAGGCATAGACACACACACACACACAGGCATAGACACACACACACACAGGCATAGACACACACACACACACACACACACACACACACACACACACACACACACACACACACACACACACACACACAGGCATAGACACACACACACACAGACACACACAGACACAGACACACACACACACACAGACACACACACACAGGTATAGACATAGACACAGACACAGACACACACACACACACACACACACACATAGGCATAGACACAGACCCACCTTTCCTGGGCCACCAAACTCCTCTCCTCTGCTAATGATCAAGAGAGTTTTCAGGCTTTACTTACTGGACACTACATTAGTCGACGAGTGACTTTCTAGCACAGCAATTAGAGTGGAGAGTCCGGGTCCCACATGCGATGTTTGTTCATGTTCCCCAGTAAAGATACCACAGAATGACTGCAATCAATAAGCATCTTGAGAAAACCACATATATGACTTGACTAATCTATAAATACCTCACAAGCATGGAAGAAATCCAAACTAATGCTCACAAAAGCAAGACAAGAGAAAAAGATATGGATCACATCAAACATCTACTAAAAACATGAAGACAGCAAGGATGTAAGGCCTCACACCAAAGGCAACAAACATGAGGATTATCATGGAGGAAAGGCTTTCAAAACAAACCATGTTTAAAGAATGACAGACTGCTTGCCTGCAGGGAAGAAAAAGAGTAACAAATACAAAACAAAGAAGTTACTGGAGAGACTGGCAAATGCTGTCAACCAAGACCCATATTCAATCACTCTATAGTAATTCCTCAGAATAGTGCCAAACCATAAAGGTGAGCAGTAAATCCACAGAAGAGAAATGATTAGGCAAACAAAAAGTGCCTGACTGGAAAGGTGGACAGAAAAGGGAAAAAACTCGAGTGAATGGGAATAAATATTCAACTCCCCAGAAAGTTAAGCCAGCACTGATGAGCTACAAGATGGGCATCTAAGGTCTTTCCATCTGACAGGGTCCCAGGAAACCAGAATTAAGAATGAAGAGCACTGCTCAAATGGTGGAATATTTTGACAGAATAAGGCAACCAGAAACACAAGAAAAAGTCCAAAGACCATGGCGAAGATTTATGAAATTAAAAGAAGTCTGGAATCCCAGAAACAGACAACAAAAAAGACAACACTTAACAGAGAACTAGCACAGCCTGTCACAGAGCCACCCTGTGGCCCAATGAACTGCAAGGAATAACCCAGGGAAAAAAAAAAAACTCAACAATAACAGGGTGGCTTAGGGAGGACAATTGATGTTCAAAGGCCTGATCACAACAAGAGTATACCTGTGGAAGGTAATACCTGGCACAAAACTCATGAATCTCTAAGAATGGATAAAGGTTAAAAAAAATCTTAGAATCAATCCCTGAAGCCCTTGGTAGATTGAAAACCAGTTGCTTAAGATCCTAACCAATTCCAAAGTCCAAATATTTGAAGGAAAAGACAAGACAGCCCCTGGGTAGCCTGAAGGTAAAGAAATTAGGAGACCACAATTAACAGCCCAAAGGATCCTGAAACCAAAAAATTGAATCTTAGCCCAGAGACAGACCAAATGAAGGGTAACAAAAGGACAGTGAAGACCAGAACATTTCCCTAGTCCAAAGGTCTTAAAAAATCCTAAATAATGAAAGACACCTGACTTCAGGATAAAGACGGAGGCCAAGGAAAATGCTCGGAAAGTGGTAAGAACAAACTGTATCCTAAAGTAATAGAGTCACATTCCCTGAGATCTGAAAGAGAAGCTGCTCTAAACATTATAACAAAGCCTGAGGAATAAACTAAGTCCAGAGCAACAAAGACAGAATGGTTACCTCAATCCAGAAAGAGACATGAATATAAAATGAGAACATGCAGGAAATTAAAATGAACTGTACCACAACCATATTACTCAGAAACTGGAAGGAAATGGACTAAAAGGTAATATTAAGACATGGTCTTAGACTAGTCCTAAATCCAGTGGGAAAGATGGTCTGACCTGGAAACTATGTAAATGAGAACATGAACAGAGTCAGCAGGCAGAGAAGTTCACCAGCAACCTCCAACTGGGCAATGAAAAGGGCACTGTACACCACACAGGATGCTTCCTGTTCCAACAAGTGTTAATTGGGTCAATGCAGAATTGTAAAGAGAGGCTACCACTATTAAGGATTCTGATGGAAGTCACCCTGTGGAACCCCAAGAAGCCCTCCAGGGTGTGAGTGGAAAGACCATGCTTACATGATACAACAGAGAGCAGCTGAACAAAAAATGAAGAGCAGAAGAAACACCTCAACACCAAGACACACTGACAACAACGGAGGAGGAACCAAAAGGAAATAAAACTATGTAGAGGGCCTAGAAAGAAATGCAAGCAACATATGCCTGGAGAGTCCAAAAGCACAAACACATATGTACACTTGTACAGTGTAGCAAAGTGTGCGTTTTTCACCAGCTACAATACTAAGAAGTCACCCAAAATATAAAGTTCTGTTTTCCTTAAAGGTTTTCAAGAATTCCGTTTTGTCCAGAACTTATCTGTACTAGTAAGAACAGATTTGTTGACAATCATTTAGACATAAAATAAAAGGATGAAACAAGCCCAAGCAGAAAACACTTCCTTTGTAACTTAGTGTCTAGAGCAGTGCCTCAAAGTAAACCACAACCACCAACACCTTCAGAAGAAACTGGAAAATATTCCTGTCAGAAAGAATTCAGGGAGAGTTAATAACAGAGACAGCTTTCCTGCAGTACAAGACTGAACTAAAGGAACGGGTTGTGCATTTCAGTCAAAACCATAAGACGTTTTGTTGCTTGGAAAAATCTAACTTGAATGCACCTGCATTTAATAAATAAAGGACTATTTTTATAAAGACTGGTGGTTTTATCTGCATTAATTTTCCACAGTCGTGAATTGCGATGAGCATCTGTGGCACAAGTTATTTCTTGCTGCCAAAGTCCTGAAACCTACTGCTGTTAATGCAAGTGTAATTTCCCCAAAGACAGTCAAGTCTTGCAGAATGCTACAAAATTTCTTGTGCTTGTGAACTGTTGTGTGGAGCCATGTGCCAGAATGGCTACAGTAGAGCAGTTACTACAGACCATAATGGCTGTAAAAGGATGGCTTCAGTGGTCAAGGTGATGTCCACCACAAGGTCAATGCCACCATGAAAAAAGAAAATGACCCAGGAGGAAGACTTTGACGTATATTTCATCACCTTCCAGCAGTATATCCACCAAAAGAGATGTCCGTCAAGATGTGTGTGTGTCGAGATTTTATTGTAGTTAAATGGACCGCCACCAAGATATCAAAGGGACTGACTATGAGGAACTATGACAAAGTCAAAACGGCTTTACTTGCTAGACCTGGTGTAACCTCAGAGACAAGATTAAGTTTCATAGCTGGACATTTTCTAATAATAAAAAATAAGGTTACTGTCATCTGGTTTACAGCATGGAATGGCATCATGGTGAGATTCACTGGGCCAACACTATACAACTAACATTATAGCAATGATACCAAGTGACTTTTTTTTTTTAAGACATTTACCTACTGGCTTAATAAAAGTGAGTGTGTCAAACCGACCCTAAGTAATGAATTTTACTGCTGTAGCAGAAAGAATGCTGCACCATGCAACAAAGTATAGAACTGAGCAATCTACAACTATAGTAAAATCTATGCCAAACATGAGTAATAAGCAGAATTTAACAGCTGTAGATATGCTCGGTTGGAAGTCACACAGCTAGGCTCTGCACTAATGACAGAAAGTACCACAGTTATACTTAATGAAAACTACTATCTCTGAAAACCATGAAAGTAGTTATGTCAAGTCAATGGAATGGAATGTACTATCTATTAAGATGACTCAAACTGCATTCTGATACTCTTCTAATATAAAATTGCACTCCACGTCTCATTTGACTGCAGAAAAAGTATAGCCGCGTAAGTTACCATAATAGTAGATGTCCTACTGATCATGCTGCAGTATTCCAATACTGACTGGTTATTCTGCCCAGGATAATCTGACATCAGTACCAAACCCAAAACCTTCCTGACACACCATACATCCAGCCTGTTGGTAAAGGGGTAAATAAGTAGATGTACAAGTTTAAGATCCTCAGACTATCTAGAGCCAGGAGACTCGCCAGGAGCCTGAGTACAAATAACAAAGAAGCAGTTTAGCCATAAAGAATCTTAAGAGTTGACCCAAGTTGTTCAGGGTTTGGGAACTTATGTTGTCAGAGACTTAACTTTCGACCGTGTCCATTATTCTAAGAAAGTCCTTCTACACTGCAAATCCTATACACAAAGGGATTGTGTTGAGTTAGTACAGTTGTGTATACTTACCATAAATGTAGATGTTCGAATGTATTCACTGTTGCAGTCATTACATTTGGGTAATCTGCTGGCAGGTTGCCCTCAGTCGGCTTGATTAACAAAGTCTTGGGTCCTGCGTCTGTTGCTGTCCCTTCTTCCATGACGTCAGGTCGTCAGGGGTATAAAACATGCAGCAGACGCCATTACATCAGTTTTTCTTGCCCCAGATGTCAGGTGCCCTCAAATGAGGAGCAAAATTATACATACATGCACATATATATATATATATATATATATATATATATATAATTAGAAACACAAAAATATACCTCCAAACAAAAGCAAATAGACCAAAAAGGCTTTTAAGCATAGTAAAAGAAAGAAGAGGTATAGTATAAGAAAAACATGGGGCTGGAGTGGAGGAAGGGTAACCAGGACTGCAACAGTGAATACACTCAAACATCTACATTTATGGTAAGTGTACACAACTGTACTATGTTCATCGTGTTTCACTGTTAAAGTCATTACATTTGGGTAGATTCCCAAAGCTAAGGTTGGGAGGATGGATTTATACAGCATTAGGACAACCTATAAGACTCTGCAAAACAGCAGTGGCAAAGCCAGCTCTGGATTTAGAGAAAATTGGTAAGTGATGATGCTTGGTGAAAGTATAAACTGAACTCCAGGTAGCAGCTTCTAGAATATCCCTGGTAGGAACACCTCTGAGAAAGGCTGCTGAAGTAGATGCAGCCCTGGTGGAATGAGATCTGATCCCCTGGGAGACAGGTGTTCCATGGTGCTTATAACAGAAATGAATACAATGGCTAATCCATTTAGAAATGGTTCGCTTTGAAATAGCCCCTGCAGCAAATGCTACTAGCAGTTGTTCAGATTTTCTTCGAGATTTAGTCCTGTCCAAGTAAAATCTAAGTTGTCTGTGTACATCCAATGAATGCAGAATCCACTCTCCCTTGTTCTGTGGATTGGGAAAGAAAGTTGGCAAATGAATGGACTGATTAAGAGACACGCTGGATACCACCTTGGGCATGAATGATGGATTGGTCCTGAGTGACACCTTGTCCATATGAAAGATGATGAAAAGCTCCACTGCCATAAGGGCCTGTACTTCAGATATCCTTCTAGCTGAAGTGACTGCTAAAAGAAGGCTGTTTTCCAGGAAATAAATTTTAAGTCTGCAGTTGCAGCTGGCTCGAAAGGAGGTAGAGTTTCTCCAATACAAAGTTAAAGTCCCAGGCAGGGGTTGGAGCTCTCCTGGGTGGTCTCAAGTTTTTGGCCCCTCTGAGATACTGCTTTAGAAGAGGATGAAAGAAGAGGGGGGTCCGTGTTGTAATGAGCTGAAATGGCTGAGTCATGGACTTTTATGGAAGAAAAAGACAGGCCCTTGTGAAGCATCTCAGTTAAGTATTGCAAGATCTGAGGTAAATTGGGCACTGCTGTGCTCATCCCTTGAGAGTGATTCCAGGCACAGAATCTTTTCCATTTGTCAGCATAAGATTTTCTAGTACTAGGTCTTCTCGCCTCCAAAATGACATCCATCACAGGTTTGCTGAGGGATGCTAAGGGTGAGTTTAAGGGATTAGCCAGGCTGCAATATTCAATGTTTGGAGCTGAGGGTGCAGAATTTGGTTCTCCTGCTGGGACAGTAAGGAAAGTGTCTGAGGCAGGTGCCACGACGAAATGTGTGACACACTGCGCAGAAGTGGGTACCAGTGTTGGCGAGGCCAGTCTGGAGCAATCAAAATAATTTTTGGTTTGTCCTGTTTGACTTTTAGTAGACCTTTGGTGAGCAAAGGAAGAGGGAGAAAGGCGTAGACTGATAGGTTTTGCCAGCTGAAGGACAGAGCATCCACTTTCCAGGCTTTTTCGTGATGAGTTCTTGTGCAAAATTTGTCCAGCTGGTAGTTCTGGGGTGAGGCAAAAAGATCTATGTCTGGGCTCCCCCATTTGCGTGTCAACATGTTGGAAATCCGTGGTTCCAGTTTGCATTCATGACAGTCCACGAGATTTCTGCTTAGTTCGTCTGCCAGCACATTCTGCTTTCCTGGCAGGAATTGAGCTTGTAGTTGTACTTAGTAGCTCAAGGCCGTGTTCCACAAAGCCATGGCTAGTCTGCAGCGGGGGTAGGAATGTGTACCCCACTGTTTGTTTATGTACCACATAACCGTGGTGTTGTCCATCTTTATCAGCAATTGTCCTGGATGAAAGTAGTCCTTGAAGGTTGTCAGTGCATTTTGTACAGCTAGCATTTCTTTTTGATTGATATGAAGGTGCATTTGATTTGGGCTCCATTTGCCCTGAATGCACTTACCTGCCAGATGAGCCCCCCCCCCCCCAATGCATAATATGATGCGTCTGTAGTTAGGGTTTGGCCGGCAGGGGGTGGTGTGAATGGCAGTCCCTTGTTTTGGTGGCAGGCCTCTGCCCACCACAGGAACTCTAGGCGCAGGCAAGGTATGATAGGAATCATTGTTTCCAGGCTGTGACAATGGTGACTCCATAAACTTTTTAAGTACCACTGAGGTTTCCTCATATGCAGTCTTGCATATGGAATTAGAAGAATGCATGAGGCCATGAACCCCAAGGCTTGCAGTATTTGCCTTGCAGATAGCAGGGTTTTTGTGGCCACCTGTTTGAAGTAAGTCACCACATGAATTTGCTTTTCTAGCATAAGGAAAGCCATCTGGGCAGTTGTATTCAAGCTTGCACCCAGGAATGTAATTTTTTGAGAGGTTACCAGTTGAGATTTCTTTTCGTTTATGGTGTACCTTAGGCAGGTTAGAACTCTTTTTTACAAACGCCAGATGTTTTAGAAGAATGGCCTGGTTTTCTGCCTGAATTAGACAATCGTCCAGGTAAGGATATATTTGAATATTTCTTTGTCTGCACAATGCAATTACTGGAGCAAGGCACTTTGTGAATACCCTGGGTGCAGTAGACAAGCCAAAGGGCAGTGCAGAGAACTGATATTGCATGCAGCCTGCCTTGAAGTGTAGGAATCTTCTGCAAGATTCCCTGACTGGGATATGCAGGTAAGCCTCTTTTAAGTCGAGAGTTGCCAACCAGGCATCCTTGCCTAGCATAGGAAATAACTGGTGAAGAGTCAGCATCTTGAATTTTGGAATGTCCAGAAAAGGTGTGTACAGTAGCGAGGTACAGAATTGGACGCCATGATGCGTCTTTTCTGGCTACCAGGAAAAGTCTGGAACAGAAACCTTGTCCCTTTTCCTCTTCTGGTACTAGTTGAATAGCCCCCATGTTTAGGAGAGAAAGTACTTGTTTCTGAGCCTCTGCCCACTGATTTGGGGGCAGGTCTGGCCAGCCGTTTGGAGTTGGCGGCATGTGGAAATGAAATCTGTATCACTGGGACACTATATTTAAAACCCATTTGTCCTGGGTTATAAGTTGCCAGTTTTCCCCCCAAAGGGGCGGCTAAGAGGTAAGTGCTTGGTAATTTCAAAGGGAAGTCATTGAGACTGCTTGCCATAGGGTGGTGCCTTGTTGATTCCAGATTTGGAAGTGGAAGCACCCCATTGTTTAGTTTTGAAAGTCCCTTGGGACTGAAACCTGGTGGTTTTGGAATGTCTGGGTTTGGCCGTAGTGACTCTGGAAGGAGCTGGAAAGGACCAGTTTTTAGTAGGCCAATGCCTACTAAATCTAGGAGGTTGCACTTGTAAGAAATCTTTCACAGTTTGCATGGATTTAGCTTTATTTTCCATCTTTTTTAGAACTTCTTCAGCCTTATTGCCAAATAAGTGATCCTGCTGTAAAGGAGCATCCAAAAGTTTTGCTTTAACATGATCAGGCAGAGATTGCTCCTTAAGCCAAGCATGCCTTCTAAGCACAGACCCAGTAACAGCAGCCCTATAAGAGGCCTCTAAAGAATCAAAACCACATTGCAAAGTATGTTTGCCAACTTGTTCAGCTGAATGCAATAAATCCTGCAAAGCTTTATTCTCCACACAGTCAGAAATCATCATTTTCTGTTTAAGCAGTCCCATGATATGCTGTTGATATTTTAGCATATGGACTTGACAGCTTAAAGCCCTGATTGCTGAGGTTGCAGAAGTCTAAACCTTTTTACCCCATCCATCCAGCGCCCTGGAGTCTCTATCAGAAGGGGTAGGATTTTTAGCAGTAGAAGCCTTAATGCCCTTGGGCCCTTGAGAAATGGTTTCAGGGTCAGCAACAGGATTTTTGAAAAGAAATTTTACTCAGAGGTGAACTCTGCCTAACAAACAAACCTATGTCAAACCCAGAGCTGTTGGACATGCTCCTCTTAAAGAAATCCCAACCCCTCCGAGCTACACGCTCTAGGGACCTAAACCTTGTCACCACAATAAACAGAATATGCTGGAGGGATAGATTCCTGTCCCAGAGACTTCCCATACTCTGGAACAGACTACCTATCTATGTCAAACAGAGCTCCTCATTAGCACTCTTCAAGAAAAATCTGGATGATTGGATGGGTAATAGGAAATTCACCCTAGGGATCACTTCTGTGGTTCTGCTTGACAGGGGCACAGGAAAATAATTTTCTTGGGTGGCGAAAGCCAGGGTACCTTTTTGGCTAGGCTTGTACAGGCCCTAGGGCCAATAGCCTAGTACCTACCTATGAACCTATGAATTTGTGGGACTCAGGAACCCTGTAGTACCTGTCTGGTTTGCGACGGGCTAGAGGCAAGGAATCAGGGGCCATACTGGATTTCGAAAACACATCATCAACAATATCTAGTACAGGAGGTATAGCCAAAGGCCTATGCTGAGGAAGAAGGAGGAAATCCCCAAGCCTCTTTTTGGATTCAGAGAAATCCTGACTTTCCCAGTGGAAATGCTCCCTTAAGGTATGTAAAGTTTCCCCAAAAGAGAAATCCTCAGGCGGAGAAGCAGAGGGAAAGGAATACTCTGCATCAGAGTCCTCATATGTAGGTATGGACAAATCCAGATCATTAGAAGAAACAGAGTCCTGTTCAGAAGATTCATAATCAAATTCAATCCTAGGCCTCTTGGGGGGGGGGGGGGAGTTGACTACCCCTGATTAGAGTAATTAAATCTTCAGCCATTTTGATCATTTGTTTTTTAGGCATAGGGGGCCTGAACATGTGGCCTGAGCGTCATTTTTTTAGGCCTTAGCACTGACGCTGGAGTAGGTTTAATATGCAAATCTGTAGGCCTGAAAACACCCTCAGAAGCCGGTGCCTGCTCATCTGCTCCGGACCCATCCAAGGTAGAGACATCCGCAGGTTCCATATGTGAAGCATCTCGCAGCATACCGGACTCCGAATGGGTCTCAGTAGAGGCCTGCGAATCAGAAGTAGCGGGTATCAGGGGCTGTGAAAGCGCCTCACTGAGTACCGGCGAACTGGCAACTGGCTTAGGAGAAGCGTCGTCGGCAGTTTTGGACCTCAACGGCCTGTCTCTGTCGTTTTCTTTGTGGTTTTTTTGGTATTCCGGAAGTCGGATGGCTAACTGACGTCATTTCTGGATAATTAAACTGAGAACCGAAATATTTTGAAGCAAAAATGTACCGACGACGGACAGTGCGCTGATTAAATAAAGCACAAAACCAACAGCAAGGTACGTCGTGGTCAGGGACTAGGCAAGGAATACAGTACAAATGAAAATCCTTATGAGGTATTTGCTTCCCACAAGTAATACAATTATTAACTTTTAATGACATCGGTAAGGAGCAAGAAAATGTTTCCCCAACGGGGTACTTGGCTTTAAGTTGAAGACTTCAGTTCCGAAACTCGAAAACGAAAATTTCAGGGGTCTGACGACCGGCACTTGCGAACTGCTTCTGCTTCGGGCACCGTGCGGCAAGAAAGACTAATGTAATGGCGTTGGCTGCATGTTTATACCCCTGACGACCTGACGTCATGGAAGAAGGGACAGCAACCGACGCAGGACCCAAGACTTTGTTAAAAAGGCCGACTGAGGGCAACCTGCCAGCAGATTACCCAAATGTAATGACTGCAACAGTGAAACACGATGAACATCTAGGGATATTACTGTCCCTCTTTACTAAGCCACCATTAGGCCAGTCATGGTGTATGAAGTCCCCTTTGGCATGTACCTGTCCAGACACACGTAATACTGAAACGTCCCCAAAGAAACCTTACTAAACATTTACAAGACCTAAACAGTATGTCCTATATGGACCAACTCAAAGCCCTGTCACTGTAGAGACTGCTAAGAGGTGACCCATGTCTAGCATACAAGGCATACACTGGCCCAATACTGATGGATTTACTGCACATCAGCAAGTCAAACTGTATCAGAAATACTCTGTATATTATCTAAACCTCTTCTGCAACATCAACAGAATGGTTTTGGGGGGGACAGGGTTAATGGTAGCATCCCTGGCTTGGATAAGTAGATGCCTGGTGGGGGCGGTGAGGAGCCAGTCGTCCAGGTACAGAAACACTTGGAATCCTTGACATCTCAGGTGAGCTGTCACCACCGCCAAACACTTGAACACCCTGGGGGCTGTGTTGAGACCAAAGGGCAGGGCACGAAACTGAAAATGACTGGCTCCCAGCCGGAAGCGTAGGTGACTCCTGGATGTCCTGTCCATTTTGATATGATAGTAAGCATCCTTGAGGTCAATGGAGCACATCCATACTTCTTTTTCCAGCAACGGAAAAATGAACTGAAGGGTGACCATTCGGAACTTGGACTTTTGAACGTAGTGGTTTAATCGGCTGAGATCTAGAATGGGTCTCATGTCCCCTTTCTTTTTCGGCACCAAAAAGAGTCTTGAGTAAGTCCCTAATCCGATTTGGTCTGAGGGGACAGGTTGGATGACTCCCTTCTTTAGCAGCTTTGAAACTTCTAAGGCTGCGTGATCCCGTTGACTGGGTGGAACGTCCGGGATTTTTCTGACTGGAGGGGGGTCTGACGAAAGGTGAATGGCATAACCTCCGAAAACTATTCGTAACACCCATCGATCCTGGGTGATGTTTTCCCAGGCCTCCGGGTATAACGATATGCGACCCCCGACTGGCTCCGAAGAAGCACAGTCGGGCAACACATCAGGAACGATGGTAGGAAGAACCGCAAAAGGAATCACTGTCTCCCAAGTTGCGGGGGCCTCTTCTGCCTCTAGGCCGGCGTCTTCCTGAATAACCTCCCCCTCCTCTGCCTCTGGAGGGGGACTCACCTTGTGCGGCAGGGAAAAACTTCTGCGACTTTTTGAACCACATCTTCCCACCTCTCTGAGTTTTGGGGTAAGGCCTAGAGGGGAGGGAAAAACAGACCTCTACGGCAGACAGGGTCTTTCCCTCTTGCTCACACCTGGTGAGGGTGTCTTTCACTTTGGTCCCAAAAAGCGAGGACCCATCAAAGGGAGCATCAGTGAAGGAAGACTTGAAGGCCTCCGCAAAATGACACAGGTGCAACCAGGCTTGCCTCCTGAGGGCTACTCCCGTACTGGCTGCCCTACTCGCTCCCTCGGCTGCATAAGATATGACCTCATGGACGAGTTAACAATAGATTTGAGGGTACACACCTGAGAGTTAACCATGTGTGCTAATGCCTCAAATACGTTACCCGCTAGAGAATCTCCTGACTCCTCGAGGAGATCTCTTTGGAGCCGAGCAAAATGACAAAGGTAGTTCAGTGACCGTAAGGTGAAGGTCGCTGACGAAAGGGTACGCTTCCTGTACCGGTCCATGGTCCTAGACTCCTTGTTAGGAGGATGGGCGGAGGAAGAAGTCTCGGCTACTTCCTTCTGTGTGGCTGCCGCCACCACCATGGCATCTACAGAAACCCCTTTGGACAGAAACTCTTTCCCCAGGAGAGCAGAAAGAAACTTATTGGGCCTTCTGGGTACAGGTTCCACCGAGTCAGGATTCTCCCACACCCTTCAAAAGATTAAATCCAAGAGCTCGTCGAAGGGTGGAGACACCCAGGAAGCGGAGGGTTGAGCTCCAAAGGCCTTGAGGAATACCGACTCCTCGGAGGGGGTTTTGGACGGCCAGTCGCCCCTAGGTCTCAAAATCTCCAGGATGTCGGAGAAAGAGATGTCATCAGAGGATGACTTGGGGGACTCCTCCGACTCCCCGAGGTCGGTATCAGAAGTGAGAGGCTCATCCTGGGAGTCTATGTGCTTCCTCTTGCACGTCTTCTTTCTGGGGGCCACAGACTCTGAGTGGCCCTCAGAAAGTTGGAGACCGCTCATGGAGGTATCCCCAGACCTTTGGGCTCCGCCATCTACAGATAGGGGGACGTCAGAGGCTCTAGCCGGGGTGGATGGGGACAGAATGACCGATCCGGATGATGTAACTGACGATTTGGCCAGTGCGCTCTGCATGGCTTTGAAGGCCGGTCCCCCCCGAATCCGAGGACCGACGGGTCTCCGAGGCCATGGTTGGGGTCCCCCGAGCCGATGCGCCGAGAGGGAGGCTCAGAACCGACAGGTGTCCCAAAGTATCCTGCTCGGGCCCGACTGAAGAAACCCAAGTGCCGAAGCCTGTGGAAGGATCCGACAGGGTCGGAGCCAACGTTGGGACCGATAAACCCTTAAGGGTTATCGGCACCGGCACAATAACATCACTCGGAGCGGAGCACTCCGGCTGCGAAGACAAGGAAGTGCTCGGAGGAGGAACCATCGATACAAGCATCGGGACAGGCTCCAGAGCCGACTGGGTCGCAGCCGAGAATAATTTTGCTAACACCTGCGACTGCAGGAGCCTCTGCACCACCCTATCGACATCCAAATCAGAAAGCCTGGAGGATTTGGAGGACAGGGACGGAGATTGGGATCTCCTGTCAGGAGAGCCATGCCTAACACTGGGTGACCGGCTCCAAACAGGTTCCAGTAAAATAGGAGCCAAATTCGATTCCAATACAACAGACACCTCCTGCGGCCCTGAGAACATAGGAGCCGAGGAGGTAGAGTCAAGTTTAGAAAGTTTCTCCGACGGCTCCGAAGAAAGAGACAGAGCCGGAGATCTTTTCTTCGCCTTAGAAGCCTTAGACTGAGAACCAGAAGCCGAGTCCAAAGACTCCTCAAACGAAGGTTTCATGAGTCCCTTCAATATTAGTTTATTTTTTCTCTCCTGGAGCACGACTGAAGGTGTGATAGAAGCTACAAGACTCTTGCAAATGAATTGCGCCTAGGCAATAAACACATACGGAATGTCCATCCATGATGGACATCTTGTAACTACACTTGGAACATTTTTTAAAACCGGAAGGTTTATGTTCCTTCTGCTCCTTAGACATCTTGTCACAACAAGACCACTGAAAAACCTAGCAATGTGGGAAAAATACAGATCACTGTACCACAGCAACCAAAGAACTTCCAAGTAAAACGGTTCTTTACTACTCACACACACACACCACAACAACAAGGAAAAGGTAAAGAGCTAGCTAGCTCTAATAACCAACAGAAACCGAAGCAAAAAGCAATATACAGAAAGGAGGACTAGGTCCTCTAACTCAAACGGCCTAGCCCACTGGAGCAGTTAGGGATACCAACTACACACAAGTAACACACAATAACCAGCAACAAGAAGAAAATAGCTATTAAAATAGCTTTTGTGTTGAAATTTAACAATTTTCTCAAGAGAAAATGAAAAGGAGAAGGTACTTAGCCACAGCCAAGCGAGACCACGTCCTAGCTACACAAGCGGCAAACGAGATCTGAGCATGGGATACCTGCTTGGCCCAGCCAATGAGAGACTTCGAGCTAGTAGAAAAGTTGGCAGAGTTGGAGCCGATATTTGGCTCTGAACAGCGAGTAAGAATGTAGGCGAGATTGGACTACATAACATCAGTATCTCACTATTTAGACAGAAGTACAAGTGGTGTTTGGGAAGGTAATCCATTCTGTTGCCGTTGTTCCCAATTTAATGCATGCCTACCCCACAGGGGATCAGAAACCATTCCACTAGGGCTACCTCAACCTCTACAGCATTTCTCAGGGGATTCCCTAACAGGGACATTCTAGAAGCTGCAACTTGGAGTTCAGTATACACCTTCACCAAGTGTTACAACTTGCCTATCTTTTCTAAATCCAGAGCTGGATTTGCTACAGCAGTCTTATAAGGCCTGCTAGCCATCCCTAATACTTCTTGACTGCCTCCACCCTTCCTCAGCTTTGGGAATCATCCCAAGTGTGATGACTGCAACAGTGAAACTCGCAGAACATAGTACAGTTGTGTACACTTAGCATAAATGTAGATGTTCGAGTGCATTCACTGTTGCAGTCCTGGTTACCCTCCCTCCAGCCCCCTGACTTTTCTATACCTTCTACCTATCCCCCCCTTTTTTTTATTTATTTATTTTTTTTTGGCCATATTTTATGGCAATGGTATTTACTTTTTACTGGAGTTGATCCACACCATGTAATTGCTTCCTATTTTGGGGGCTCCTGACATCTGGGGCAAGAAAAACTGATGTAATGGCTTCCGCTGCATGTTTTATACCCCTGACAACCTGACGTCATGGAAGAGGTGATAGCATCAGACACAGAAATCCCAAGACTCTGGTATTCGGGCCAACTGATGGCTACCTGCAAGCAGATAACCCAAGTGTGATGACTGCAATAGTGAAACACGAAGAACATCAGCATGCACGTTTTAAAGAGATATTTCAGAATACACTTCTAACAAAGCCAGCAGAAGGAAGGCTCTTTGCATGCTGAAGTAGTGCATCTGGGAACTATTGCAATATAGACAGAAGCGTCAATGCAGCCTGAAAAAGCTGCACAGAAAGGAGTACAAGTGACTAGCAAAACTGAAGAGAAGGAACTGTTTACTGAGAAGGTACATCAGAACTGACTGACGTTAGGAAGTAAGGGAAATGTACCCCTTGAGTTAAAATCCAATCTTTCTCGAGCTAAAATCAGCAAATATCAGAAATGTAAATTATACACACCAGGTAGGTGCTAACAGGGATAAATGTAACCATAAGGAAGATTTAACCATGGGTAGAAACAATACCTGGTCAAAGTTCTAAACCCATTTCTGTCATTTTAATAAAGAAACCTCAAAAGTAGGGAAGGCTCTAAGCAACAGGTAAGCTGTAGGTAAGGAATAACATAAAATACAAGATAAATTATGTTCTGCAATACCATACAAGAAAGGTCAGCAACCTAGACAATAAAAAGAAACTGAGAGGGTGGTGCACAGCCACACTTGAAACAAAGGCAGCACAACCTAGAGAAGAAAAAGGATGAGACAGGGCTGCAAGGCAATCATTCTAAAACAGAAAGTGAGCCACTTAAAGAAAGGAAAAGAAGAAGGTTGTGCGTGTATGTGTGTGTATTATATATACACACACACATTTTATATATATATATATATATATATATATAGATATATATATATATATATATATATATATATATATATATATATATATACACACACACACATACACATATAGAGAGAGAGATGATAAAATCCCAAAGCCTTAATAATTTTCTTGTTGAGCCAAAAGTACAGGAGCTTCAGCTTTAACAGCCTGTGACCAAACACTGCACAAATTAAAATAAGAATACAAACAAATGCATAACAATAAGATAAAAAGAAAGAAAAACAAATGCAACACCATGAAATTAAGAAAAAATGGTAATGCTGAATGATCCTGCAAGTAAATCTGATAAAAAAAAAAACATACGCCAATGTACTCCTTTATTTATTAGAAAGTAATCACTCTAGCGCCTCGTCCAACAGGCCTTTAAAGAAAGGCCTACTGGCCGAGGCGCTAGCCATTTGGTTGTTTTTTTCTTTTGGATTTGTTTTAAGTATATCTGATAAGGCTGAATGACCCTGGAACAAGCATAAAGGCCCCAGACAACGGTCATTGGAGAGCTCTCACACATGCTGATTGGACTATATGAAAATATCAACAGGTCACCTTAAAAGCCAGCAAGGGTTGGGTAATCCCTCAAACAGGTAAACCCTTCAAGCAGCAGCCCTAATAGCCAAATGTTAAAATTTCTGAGAATGCCAGGCTACACAAACAAACTATTAATAGCCCCCTGAGAAGCAGAACACAGGGTGCTGGTCAACCTACATCAGAACAACTCCTCCTAGAGGCTTGGTATGAGGGATGGGGGGGGTCTATAACAAATTTAAAACAAATACCTTGCTAATGTGTTGGAATTCAAGACACCACAATAAGGAACCCAGCAGCAAAGTTCTGCATAAGCTATTAATGAACAAGTTCTATATCAAGTATCCCTACAAAGAGGGTTCTGCAGTAGTAAAAAATGGCAGGAGATGGCTATATGCACTACAGTAATGAGCTCAGAAAAAAAAAAACAAAGTGCTTTCAAGGCGATCGATATTCCAAAGATGGAAACAAAACAACTTAACAAGAGCTGAAATCTGGTCCTCGAGTTTCAGTTTGTTGTCAGCAATAACTCTAAAATCATACACCTTTGACAAAAACACAACTTGTTCCTGCTGTAAGAAACGTCAAAGGGTAAGACCAGCAAAGCAAAACTCAGCAAGAGTTGCTTGAACCACCACTGTCACCACCTAAGCAAAAAGAACAAGGTTCTATGCATCAAGGTCATGCAGAAAGAAAACAGGAATAAAAATTAAATAAGGCAGAGAAAGCAATCAATACTAAAGAATACTAGTATAAACTGCCTTTTCTAAGTGAAGAGTCAGGTAACTCTGACCCTGGCGCCTGTTGGTATATGACTGGGTACTATCTTCTACCTCACTATAGGAGCTGGTTGAGAAAACTCCAGAGATGGTTGACCTCCATGTAAGCCAGTTAAGTCTTAAGAAGGAAGAGTGGGTAAAGGAAACTGAGTACAATTGTGGGAAAATGCAGTTTAAGAGGGAGAAGCTGAAGAGAAAAACAGGGGGCTGGAGGGAGGGTAACCAGGACTGCAAAAGTGAATACACTCAAACATCTACATTTATGGTAAGTGTACACAACTGTACTATGTTTAAGTCTGCGGTGGTGGTGCTGCGGTAGCGTTGTCGCCTCACAGTAAGAAGTTGTTCTGTTCGATTCTCAGCTAGAGCATCTTCTGTGTGGAGACATGCGTGAATGGGCGCACCTTCGTTGAAGGTTGTGCGTCAGGGCCAGCAACTCGCACGTAAAAATCTACTGCCAATCATTAGCGGACCGGAGTTCCGCTATGGAGACCCCTACCCAGGAAAAGCCGAAAGACTCAACAAGTAGAAGCTGGCTAGAAAGGAGGGAGAGTGAGTTTCTCCAATACAAAGTTAAGGTCCCAGGCAGGAGTTGGAGATCTCCTGGGTGGTCTCAAGTTTTTGTACCCTCTGAGATACTGCTTCAACAGAGGATGAGAGAAGAGGGGAGGTTCTGTGTTGTAATGAGCTGAAATGGCTGAGGCATGGATTTTTATGGAAGAAAAAGACACGGCACTTGTGAAGCATCTCAGTTAAGTATTGGAAAATCTGAGGTAAATTTGAAACAGCTGTGCTTATCCCTTGAGATGGATTCCAGGCACAGAATTTTTTCCATTTGTCAGCATAAGATTTTCTAGTACTAGCTCTTCTCGCCTCCAAAATGACATCCATCACAGGTTTGCTGAGGGATACTAAGGGGGAATTTAAGTGAATTTAACCCAAACTGCAAGATACAAAGTTTGGAGCTGAGGGTGCAGAATTTGGTTGTTCTGCTGATTCAGTAAGGAAGGTGTCTGAGGCAGGTGCCATGGAGAGATTTGTGACAGACTGCGTAGGAGTGGGTACCAGTGTTGGCGAGGCCAGTGTGGAGCGATCAAAATCATTTTTGGTTTGTCCTGTTTGACTTTTAGTAGCACTTTGGAGAGTAGAGGCAGATGGGGAAAGGCATAGACCGATAGGTTTTCCCAGCTGAAGGACAGAGCATCCACTTTGCAGGCTTTTTTGTGAGGAGTTCTTGTGCAAAAATTGTCCAACTGGTAGTTCTGTGGTGAGGCAAAAATATCTATGTCTGGGCTCCCCCATTTGCGTGTCAACATGTTGAAAATCCATGGTTCCAGTTTCCATTCGTGTAGCTCCATGAGACTTCTACTTAGTTCATCTGCCAAAATATTCAGCTGAGCTTGTAATTGTACTTCATAGCTCAAGGCCATGTTCCACAATACCATGGCTAGTCTGCAGAGGGGGTAGGAATGTGTAAACCCCCTGCTTGTTTATGTACCACATAATTGTGGTGCTGTCCGTCTTTACCATTAGTTGTCCTGGATGAAGGTAGTCCTTGAAGGCTGTCAGTGAATACTGTACAGCTAGCATTTATTTTTGATTGATTTGAAGGTGCATTTGATTTGGGCTCCATTTGCTCTGAATGCACTTCCCTGCCAGATGAGCCCCCCATGCATAGTCTGATGCATCTGTAGTTAGGGTATGGGCGGCAGGGGGTGGTGTGAATGGCAGTCCCTTGTTTTGGTGGCAGGCCTCTGTCCACCATAGGAACTCCAGTTGCAGGCAAGGAATTATAGGAATCATTGTTTCCAGGCTGTGACAATCTTGACTACATAAACTTTTTAAGTACCACTGAAGTTTCCTCATATGCAGTCTTGCATATGGAATTAGAAGAATGCAGGAGGCCATGAACCCCAAGGCTTGCAGTATTTGTCTTGCAGATAGCAGGGTTTTTCTGGCCACCTGCTTGAAGTAAGTCAACAAATGAAGTTGCTTTTCTGGCGTAAGGAAAGCCATCTGGGCAGTTGTATTCAAGCTTGCACCCAGTAATGTTATTTTTCGAGAGGGTACCCAGTTGTGATTTCTTTTCATTTATGGTGTACCCTAGACAAGTTAGAACCCTTTTTACAAACGTCAGATGTTTTAGAAGAATGGCCTTCTTTTCTGCCTGAATTAGACAATCGTCCAGGTATGGATATATTTGAATATTTCTTTGCCTGCAAAAAGCAATTACTGGAGCCAGGCACTTTGTAAAGACTCTGGGCGCAGTAGATAAGCCAAAGGGCAGTGCAGAGAACTGATAATGCAAGTAGCCTGCTTTGAAGTGGCGGTATCTTCTGCAAGATTCCCTGATTGGGATATGCAGGTAAGTGTCTTAAATCTGGAGTTGCCAATCAGGCATATTTGCCTAGCATAGGAAGTAACTGGTGAAGAGTCAGCATCTTTGGAATGTCCAGATAGGTGTTTAGAGTAGACAGGACCAGAATTGGACGCCATGATTTGTCTTTTCTGGATACCAGGAAAAGTCTTGAATAGAAACCTTGTCCCTTTTCCTCTTCTATTACTAGTTGAATAGCTCCCGTGTTTAGGAGGGAAAGTACTTGTTTCTGAGACTCTGCCCACTGATTTGGGGGCCGGTCTAGCCACCTGTTTGGAGTTGGCGGCATGTGAAAATTAAATATCTATCACTGGGACACTATATTTAAAACCCATTTGTCCTGGGTTATAAGTTGCCAGTTTCTTGAATGAAGAGCCAGTTTTCCCCCCAAAGGAGCGGCTAAGATGTAAGTGCTTGGTAATTCTAGAGGAAAGTCATTGAGACTGCTTACCATAGGGAGGTGTCTTGTTTCCAGATTTGGAAGAGGAGGCATCCCATTGCTTAGCTCTGAACGTCCCTTGGGATTGAAACCTGGTGCCTTTGGACCGTCTGGGTTTGACTTGAGTGGCTCTGGAAGGAACTGGAAAGGACCAGTTCTTAGAAGGCCAGTGCCTACTAAATCTTGGAGGTTGTACTTGTAAGAAATCTTTCACAGTTTGCATAGATTTAGCTTTATCTTCCATCTTTTTTAGAACTTCCTCAGCCTTATTACCAAAGAGACGGTCCTGTCGCAAAGGAGCATCCAACAATTTTGCTTTAACATGATCAGGCAGAGATTGCTCTCTGAGACAAGCATGCCTTCTAAGCACAGACCCAGTTACAGCAGTCCTGCAAGAGGCCTCTAAAGAATCAAAACCACATTGCAAAGTATGTTTTTCCAACTTATTCAGCTGAATGCAATAGATCCTGTAAATCCTTATTTTCCACACAGTCAGAAATCAACATCATTTTCTGTTTAAGCAGTCCTATGATATGCTGCTGATATTTTAGCATATGGAATTGACAGTTTAAAGCCCTGACTGCCAAGGTTGCAGAAGTATAAACCTTCTTACCCCATCTATCCAGCGCCCTGGAATCTCTATCAGAAGGGGTAGGATTTTTAGCAGTAGAAGCCTTTATGCCCTTTGGGCCCTGAGAAATGGTTTCAGGATCCGCAACAGGATTTTTGAAAAGGAATTTGTGGGAGTCAGGAACCTTGTAGTATCTGTCTGGCTTACAAGGGTCCGGAGGCAGAGAATTAAGAGCCATACTAAATTCTGAAAACACATCATCAACAATGTCTAGAACAGGAGGTATAGCCAAAGGCCTATGCTGAGGAAGAAGAAGAAAATCCCTAAGCCTCTTTTTAGATTCAGAAAAATCCTGACTTTCCCAGTGCAAATGTTCCCTTAAGATATGTAAAGTTTCCCCAAAAGAAAAATCCTCAGGGGGAGAAGCAAAAGGAATGGAATCCTCTGCATCAGAGTCCTCATAAGTAGGTATAAACAAATCCTGTTCATTAGAACGGTCAGAAGAAAAAGAGTCCTGTTCAGAAGATTCATAGTCAATTTCAGCCCTAGGCCTCTTAGAAGGGGGGGGGGTTGACTACCCTGATTAGAATAATTAAATCTTCAGCCATTTTGATCATTTGTTTTTTAGGCATAGAGGCCTGCACATGTGGCCTGGGCGTCGGATTTTTAGACATAGATCGAGATTTTGACCTTAATATTGAAGATGGTGTCGGTTTAATATACAAATCTGTAGGCCTGAATACACCCTCAGAAGTAGGGTTACCACCTGTCCCACTTTGCGAGGGACAGTCCCTCTTTGGGCAGTTGTGTCCTGACAAAAACTTTTAAAAATGGCAAATGTCCTGAGATTTTAGGACAAAGTTATTTCCTATATTTTATGTAGTAGTTGCCTAAAACAGTTATTCTGTATCTAAAATACCTAAATGTTATAAGAAACAGAATAAGCAACTAAAATACTACAAGAATAATCTTTTATTTAGGCAAAAAAGTAAAGTTCTATCCTTTGTACTGACCGACTGACAGTGGGTATGTGTCGGCCTGTAAAATCTGAAGTTTGTCCCGAAAATGTTTCACTTTGGCCATTTGAAAAGGTGGCAACCCTACTCGGAAGCCGGTGCCTGCACAGTGGCTCCGGACTTATCCAAGGTAGAGATATCCACGGGTTCCATAACTGAAGCATCTCACGGCATACCTGACTCCGAATGGGTCTCAGTAGAAGCCTGCGAATCAGAAGTAGCGGGTATTAGGGGCTGCAAAAGCACCTCACTGAGTACCGGTGAACTGGCGACTGGCTTAGGAGAAGTGTCGTCGGCAGTTTTGGACCTCAGCAGCCTCTTTTTCTTTGCGTTTTTTTCGGTATTCCGGTAGTCAGATTGCTAACAGACGTCATTTCTGGATAATTAAACTGTGATCCAAAATATTTAGAAGCAAAAATGTACCGACGACAGATAGTGTGCTGATTAAATAAAGCACAGAAGCGGCAACAAGGCACGTCGTGGTCAGAGCCTAGGCAAGGAATACACTACAAATGGAAATCCTTATGAGGTATTTGCTTCCCACAAGTAATACAATTAACTTTTACGGACATCGGCAGGGGGCAAGAAAAAGTTTCCCCAATGGGGTACTTAGCTTTTTAGTTGAAGACTTCAGTTCTGAAACTCGAAAACAAAAATTTCAGGAGTCGGCCGACCGGCACTTGTGAACTCTGCTTCGGGCACCACGTGGGAAGGAAGACTGATGTAATGGTGTCGGCTGCATGTTTTATACCCATGACAACCTGACGTCATGGAAGAAGGGACAGCAACCGACGCAGGACCCAAGACTTTGTTAATCAGGCTGACTGAGGGCAACCTGCCAGCAGACTACCCAAATGTAATGACTGCAACAGTGAAACACAAAGAACATCTGAAGTGTATGCCTAAAATAGTTGTGTATTATAACCTCCCTGTCATTTTGAAAAGGGTTCCTGGTCTGCAGCTACATTAGATTCCTTGCTGGCATCCATAGACACCACTTCTAGACTAGCAACCAGGTTTTTATACAAACACTTGAGAGAGTCGTGGATCCTATAAAAGTGCTCTAGCTCCCTGGGAGCAGGGATCTGGAATCAATCTGTAAGGATAATGATCAAAAGCTGACAGAACTCCTTAACTTCCCATTTGATGGTCTCTTCCATCCTGTGAAAGGCACATTCAGAGGAAATGTCTGCAGGTGACGATAAGGAAAGGATGCCCTCAGTGGCAGATTATAAGAAGGAAGCTGGAGACATTGGGTTTACGATGCCAATTCCTCCACTTCTGAATCCAAGAAATAGGATTCCCTTTGGAGAAAAGGGGGAGGCTACCAATAATGTTCTTCACAGGTTGGCTGTCCAGACTTTAAATATTCCATCAAGTCCCAAGTCACACTGAAAATATTCTGCATTGGAGCCTGGTTGAGGATTGGGTGCCGACGATCAGTCAGCACTGGCTGGAGCAAGCTAACCAATGGATGTTTTGGCCTTCGTATCTTGAGCCTTAGGTCTCCATGGCAAACCATGGCACGTGGACATGCATCAAAAATCTTGATCTGTTTTTTCCTCAACTTCCTCCTGTAGCAGCAGTATGATTAAACTATTCTACCTAGCATGAATGATAATATGAGTCTCAGAGCAGAGTCCATAAAGAGGACTTTGGACCAACCAATGACAAAGCAGTTTCGATATGCAAGGTATTATGAGCACCAAAGGCATGATGGCATAAGCCAAGACAGGCAATAAATACGTGGGCTGTAAAGGTGCCTCACCAACAACAGCACCGTTGAGAAGGGGGGGTACAGGATTCTGAAGCACCAAAATCTCTTCTCCATTGGGTGCTCCTAGGACAGCTTCTTTTTTCTAGAATAATCAGAAGAAGAATTGATCAACACTGTAGCAGACCAATATCAGAGCTGGGTTATCTGCCTTAAGTACTTGTGGAAAGATTACACTAAGACTTAATGGTCTGCTGGATAAATAAAATGCACTAGAGAAAATTGTGGTCATCATGTCCTGTGCCCAAAAGAAAACATACAAGTTGTTTACGTCCTTATCATGTGTTTGTCAACCGCATTTAATACAACTGTCCATTTTGCTTCCAGACACCTACAATGCAAGGTTTCAAACAAACAAACAAAAAGTTAGACAAGGACAGGAAAATTCCCCAAAGGAGACCTTATCTGAGAATTACAGCTTCAGGCTGACCTGACAGACAGATGAAACAATCAGAATATTCAAGATGCCGATCAACCTGTTAACCAAGAAAAATGTATCTAAAGCTGATGCCAGCCTATGCCCCTCTATACCACTAACTTCAGCATGCTGGGGGCTGGGACCTGAATGGCTAGGACAGGAGGGGAAAGGAGCTCTGGTATTTAGACCAGCCATCAGGCTTCTTTGGGCAGGATTGCCAAGTGTCAATACAAGAATGAATCACGAACAGCATCTAGCTATTTTTGTACACCTGTATACATTGAAGCTGAAGTAAAAAACTTTGAGGCAGCGCAGTTATCTGTTTTAGCCACAGCATTTCAGCAACCAAAAATGCCTGCCATCTTTCCAAAAAAACAAAACAAAACAAAAAAAAAAAAACAGCCAACCTTTGTTTCAGAGATGTAGGATAGTCCCATCACATCAAAATAAACTGAAGTACACCAATTAGCTTGCATAATGAAAACAACAAAACTGGGGAACTTAAAGCTGAACACCAGGTGTTAGTTTCGACTCTCTCAGCAGAGAATGAATTTCTGATTAAATAGCAAAATCCACTTGAAACAATAAATAAAATAAATGAAGTAAACTACTGAGTTAGACAAATGGCTCCATGTTGCACAGGGATGGAGACCCTGAACATGACTTATGTGACAAGGGTTTGAATAGTTGCTTCAACACTGGAAGAGCCAGGAGAAAGAATGAAGGAGCTTGACCAGCTTACCTCTTACAGCATACCAGAACCATGAAGAAAGGTCATACAGAAAGAAGAAAGAAAATAACTTAAATGAAACCTAAAGGACTGTTCACGGGATGAGTGCAGCAACAAAGCACTGTTAAACCCAGAGCCTGAGGGCACAAATGGAAGCAGTGGTCATGGGGAGAAACACAGTAGCACTGTAAAAGTGGTCGTGGCCCAGTGCATAGATTGGGGAGACTAGCAAGGAGGTCAAAAGTCTTAACTGTAGTAGGTCTACTACAATCATTCAAGGATGTAAGGCTGCAATGGCCTGGCTTGTCCCACCACAAAGTGGATGGCCTGTTTCAGGCACAAAGACCATCCAGCAGGCATGAAATACTGCTTTGCAAGCTTAGGGTGGTATATGAAGCACAGCATGATGTTTTTTTCCAGTTAGAAAAGAAAGTACAGTTTTGTACCTACCATAAATGTAGATGTCCGAACTGGATAGCATCTGCAGTCATAACAAATGGGTTGTCCTGTCGTCAGGCAGCCCTTCGGTCGGCCGGATTCCAAAGTCTGGGTCCGGCTTCGGCTGATGTCGCACTTCACCCGACGTCATCTCTGCTGGTCTTCGGGTATAAAGGCATCAGCCAACGCCATTTTCCTCAGTGTTTCTTGCCCCAGATGCCAGTTGCCCTCTTGGAAGGCTAAATTTTGGATAAATGCCAATGTTTCCAAAAAAAGGTAGAAAGCAAGCACAAAAAATAAGCATGTATGTACATATATACAAACAAATACACCATAAGAGACTCCCCCCCAGCTAGCTATTAGGAGGGTAAATACCCTAGGAGTACCACAGAGGGGAAGGAGGGTGGGTAATCCTGACTGCAGATGCTATCCAGTTCAGACATCTACATTTATGGTAGGTACAAAACTGTACTATGTCCTTCATGGATGCATCTGCAGTCATAACAAATGGGTAGAATACCATAGCCAAACTAGGGGTGGAGGAAGAAAAATTATGGTGTAGTTAGGATCCCTTGCAGTACAGCAGTGGCAAACCCTGCTCGGGATCTAGAGTATAGAGGTAAATTATAATGCTTGGCAAATGTATGCACGGAGGTCCAAGTAGCCGCCTCAATAATGTCCTTGGTTGCCACTCCTCGTAAGAAAGCTGTGGTGGTGGCTGTAGCCCTTGTAGAATGAGGTCTTATGTTCTGTGGAATTGGTTTTCCATGGTAGGAGTAACAGAATCTTATGCAATTTCCTATCCATTTGGAGATTGTCTGCTTGGAAATTGCTTTTCCTTCCCTTCCTGTTGCATAGGCTACTAAAAGCTGGTCAGTTTTCTGTTACTTTTGGTTCTGTCCAGGTAGTAGCGTAACTGCCTATGTACATCCAAGGTATGCAGCAGTCTTTCCCCCCTGTTCTGTGGATTGGGAAAGAAGGTAGGTAGGTGGATTGCCTGGTTTAAAGACACTCTGGATACCACATTAGGCATAAATGTAGGATTAGTTCTCATGGACACCCTATCTTGATGGAAGATTAGGAAGGGTTGCACTGCCATTAAGGCCTGTAGTTCCGAAACCCTCCTTGCTGAGGTAATTGCCAGTAGGAAAGCAGTTTTCCATGACAGGTGTTGCAGATCTGCTGTTGCTGCTGGTTCAAACGGAGGGAGTGTCAACTTTTCTAGCACAAAGTTCAAGTCCCATGCTGGTAATGGTGGTTTCCTAGGAGGTTTTACATTCTTGATCCCTCTGAGGAACTGCCTGAGTAGAGGATGCGAAAAGACAGGTGGATCGAAGCTGTATTCTGCTGAAATAGCTGATGCATGTATCTTGATGGAGGAGTAGGACAGGCCTGTATGTAGAAGCTCTGCCAAGTACTCCAGAATGTTAGCAATATCTATGTGCGACACATCTTTTCCTCTTTCAGTACTCCAAATGACAAACCTCTTCCATTTTCCTGCATAGTTCCTTCTTGTTGAAGGTCTGCGGGCTTCAAGGATAATGTCTTTAACCCTTTGGGAAAGGTCTGGGTTAGTTGCTGCTATGTGATGTTCCAGGCAGTCAGTTGCAAGGTTTTTAGGTTTGGATGCATGATGTTGTAGTTGTTCTGAGTTAACATCAAAGGCATCAGGGGTATTGACCACATTTTCTCCCGAGACATGCTCCTCAGCAATGGGTACCAGTGTTGTCTTGGTCAATTCGGAGCCATCAGGATTATCCTTGGACGTTCCTCTTTGATTTTCAGTAGTACCTTGTGCATCAAGGGAAGAGGTGAAAATGCATATGCTGTCAGGCCTTTCCAGCTGAAGGATAGAGAGTCCACCTTCCATGCAAGTGGGTGGAATGTCCTTGTGCATAATTTTTTGAGCTGGTGATTGAGTGGGGATGCGAATAGATCTATTTGTGGCATTCCCCATTTCTTTGTGATGGCTTTGAAGATGTCCGGGTGTAGCATCCATTCGTGAGCATCCGAGGTGGTTCTGCTTAACATGTCTGCTAGGGTGTTCTCTTTTCCCGGCACAAATATTGCCTGTAACTGGATGTTGTAGCTGAGAGCCAGATTCCAAAGGTCCAAAGTCATTCTGCATAGGGGGTATGAATGAGTGCCTCCCTGTTTGTTGATGTACCACATGACTGTGGTGTTGTCTGTCCTTATCATCAAATGGCCTTCTTTGAGGAATGATCTGAATTTTTGGATTGCCAGTTTTACTGCCAGCATTTCTTTTTGGTTTATGTGCAGGTGCAGCTGGTCTTGAGTCCACAATCCTTGTATGCATTTGTCCAGCATGTGCGCCTCCCATCCTAGGTCTGAGGCGTCCGTTGTGATGGTTTGGCTTGCTCGAAAGTTGTGGAAGGGTAAGCCTGGGTTTGACTGGAATGCTTGAGCCCACCATAGGAACTCCTGTTTTAGGCATGGGATTAGTGGGATTTCTGTTTCTAAGCTGTGCCTGTGCTGAGACCATAAATTCTTTAGGTACCACTGTAGCTTTCTCATATGCAGTCTGGCATGTGGGACCAAGATTATGCATGATGCCATGAAGCCCAAGGCCTGCAGAACTTTTCTTGCTGTTAGTTGGCTCTGCTTTGTTAATGCCAAGAAGTAAAGAGGGAGTTCTTTTTGTTTTTCTGCAGTTAGGAATGCCATTTGTTTTACTGTGTCCAATTCCGCGCCCAAGAATGTTCTTGTTTGGGATGGTATCAGCCTTGACTTTTGTAAATTGACGGTGTATCCCAGGGCTTGTAGCAAGTAAATGACCCTTTGTAAATCTATTGTCAGCTTGCTTTTGTTGTCCGCTTGTAACAGGCAGTCGTCCAAGTATGGATAAATTTGGATTCCCTGTAGTCTGCAGTGAGCGATTACTGATGCCAGGCATTTTGTGAATACTCTGGGCGCAGTAGATAAGCCAAAGGGCAATGCTGAGAATTGATAATGCTCTGATCCTGCAAGAAATCTGAGGTATCTTCTGCAATTTGGTCGAATGGGGACGTGCAGGTATGCCTCCTTGAGATCTAGAGTTACCAGCCAACATTCCTTGCCCAGCATGGGAAAAAGTTGCTGTAGGGTCAGCATTTTGAATTTTGGGACAATGATGTATGTGTTTAAGACGGACAGGTCGAGAATAGGTCTCCAACTTTTCTCTTTTCTTGGTACTAGGAAGAGTCTGGAGTAGAATCCTTTGCCCTGTTCTGTTATTGGTACTCTTTCCACAGCTCTCATCTTTGTTAATTTCGCTATCTGCTGTAGAGCTTCTATTTTTTGATTTGGAGGTAGGTTTGGCATTCCTCTTTTTACTGGTAAGGTGTGGAAGTGGAACCGGTAGCCTTGGTCTATGGTTTGCAAAATCCACTTGTCTTTTGTGATATAGTGCCAATTTTTCGAAAATAAGGCTAACTTTCCGCCTAAAGGTGCTGCTATTTGCTCCCTGGTAGGCGGTGTCAAGAGCCAAGTCACTGTGATTGTCCTGTTGCAGTGGCAGTGGTTGTGTCTGTGCCTCGGTTATTGCCTTGCCACTGTCGTCCTCTGTAGGCACCTCCTCTGGATTGATTTCTGCCTCTAGAGCATCTATTCCTGCCCCTTTGGGATTTTGTGGAGTCTGGAAAGGACCAAATTTTGGCAGGCCAGTTCCTGCTAAACCTTGGGGGCTGAACCTGTAAGAAATCTTTAACAGTTTGTACAGATTTTGCCTTTTCTTCCATTTTCTTCATTACTTGCTGGGCAGGTGTACCAAATAGACTGGCCTTATCCACAGGAGCATCTAACAGCTTTGCTTTAACATGATCCGGTAAGACCTGTTCTTTCAACCATGCATGCCTTCTTATCACTGTGCCAGTCATGGCTGATCTAAATGAAGCCTCCAGTGCATCATAGCCACATTTTAAGGAATGGTTACTAACCTGTTGTATGTTATTCACCATTTCTAATACAGATTTCTTATCTAAGGATTCAGAGGACAGTTTTTTAGTTAACTGATCAAGCATAAACTCTTGGCATTGGATCATATGAAACTGACAGTTCAAAGCTCTAGCTGAGAGGCCCTGTCTGGGTGAGATTGGGATCCCCTAATTAAGGATATTAAATCTTCTGCCAGAGTAAGCATTTGTGAACTTGAAGTGGGCCTGTGTGAGGGGGGCTTAACAGACACTGATTTAGCAGATTTGGCTGCTTTAGCCCTGGCAAAGGCCTTAATAGACATGGCTGCAGGAGGCCTAGCAGCACCACGTGCTGGGGTAGAGACATCCAAAGGGATGGTGTCTAATAAATCACTAGGAACCACGGTTGTAGGCAAAATTTCTGAGGCCGATTCAAGTAAGGTAGCAGGAGCCTCAGTAGTAGTCATGGATTCGCTGAAGATTGACGGATTTCCTGGTTTCGCCGAAACCGAGACACTCGAGCTTGCTTAACCGTGGTTTCGCCGAAACCATGGACCGCGAGTGTCGGTCTTTTCTTTGCTTTTTAACAATTTGGGTAGTCGGAGGATCCGACGGCATAATGTACGCAAAATCTGAGCGAAAAACTGTTCAGCAAACTCCGACCCGGCCTAAGCGTCGCCGGTTGAAGGAAGCACAGGCCAAACAGGCTGCTACGCCGTGGTCTGGGCCTAAGCAAGGCAGACAGTAAGAGTGGAAATCTTTATGAGGTATTTGTTTCCCACAAGTTAAACAGTTATTGACTTTTTCTGACATCGGCTGAGGCAAGAAAGAGTCCCCAACGGGTACTTAGCTTTTAGAAGTCTTCGAAGTAGTATTCGGTAGTAGTAATCTCTGGATCTGACCGACCGGCACTTGCGAACAGCTTCTGCTTCGGGCGCCAAGCGGCAAGAAAGACTGAGGAAAATGGCGTCGGCTGATGCCTTTATACCCGAAGACCAGCAGAGATGACGTCGGGTGAAGTGCGACATCAGCCGAAGCCGGACCCAGACTTTGGAATCCGGCCGACCGAAGGGCTGCCTGACGACAGGACAACCCATTTGTTATGACTGCAGATGCATCCATGAAGGACATCCAAGTGACCCATAAATGCACAAATAATTGTGTAAATAAAAGTTTTTATAATAGTTCAACAGTTATAATGCAAAGAGTATAACCAAAATAATGTTTTCTATAAATACAATCACTGTTTAGTTGTGTCTATAACTTTTAAGGAGTGCAGAGGAAAGTACCAGTATTAGTACGAACAGATTTGTTGAATAAGCATTTAAACATTAAAAATAAAAAAACAATGAGATTAGGATCTATATTAGATGATCAAACTTTCAAAAGTTCGACAGTCATATGGTGGACACCATATGATCGAACTTTTAAAAGTTCGAACATGTAATTAAAAAAAAATAAACTACACAAATAACCTACCTGAATATTTTAAGCAGGGGGGGGGGGCAAGCTCCACTGCACCCCCCACTCCCCGCTCTTTAAATATGCAAACTCCGAGATCGCACTACAGTGCAGAAAAAGGAAATTCTCCCATTCCGCGCTGTACAGAGATCTCCGTTAAAACGTTCAAAAGTTCGAACATATGGTGTTGACCATATGACAGTCGAATTTTTGAAAGTTATAAACCCATGAGATCAGCCCAGGCAGAGAGTGTTTACCATCAGGATGGCTAAGTGATCATAGGTGGTAGACTTAAGGTCTAAACTCCTACCATTGTTGATGGGTATTCTGGTCTCCAGATGGAGAAGGGGTTCAAATCCCACTTCTGACACTACTCACTCTGATGGACTTCCTGCATATTCGAAAAACAGACAGTACCAGAATTACCCATACTAAAGACTTAAACCTTGCTGGTGATATACATATGACTAACTAGGAGAAACAGGTATGTATACCAGAGACTGCCCTTCTTTGGAAGAGGCTTCCCATTCACATGAAGCAAAGTTCCTCCCTAACCCAATTCAAGTGTAACTTGGACTACTGTGTTCAGAACTGGAAATTCACCCTTGATTTGGCACCTGTCAATAACTGACACAGGCAGCCTGTACACAGCTGACCTCCAAGGCCCCTGATTGTAACTGCTTCATCTCCCAAGCAGCTGCTTACACTATCAAGGGTACCAGAATGTCTCAGTGATTTGTGAAGCATGATTAAGCTTAACAAGGACCCAGTGATTATTAGCCTAGTACACACCTATGAACCTAGAAAGGAAACTGGCAACCTTCTCTTAAGTGCCGAAAGCAATCCTCTAGCACAAGAGGCGATCCAACAACGTCGCGGCTCAGGCCCTAAGCAACTTCAGAAAATTTCAGAAACAAAACCCGCGCAAACAAAACTGCTTGCGGACTGGCGGCAAAAAGAAGAGGGATATGATCGCCGGTCGTGCGTCATAGCCCTAGGACGTCTGACATCAGAGTCTACGCGCCTTTTTGACGACCGCCAATATACTTTGGTATTCGGGCCGACTGGAGCCGGACTACCCCCAATGGTTCATCTCAGAACCACTGCTTTTGACATTAAGACAGAGAACCAATAGTGAAGAAAACCTCTGGAGAATACTGCTGCCTGAAAGAATCCAGAGATAGCAAATATAGAACACTTCCTAGGAATACAACACTGAACTAAAAGTACTAGCGGTGTTCTTTAGTTAAAACAAGACTATTTATTCTGTTTTTAAGAAACGCGCCTTGACTGCAATTATGCATAATAAACCGCATATTTTCTATAATGACTGATGGTCTCAGCTGCATCAACCTTCCACAATATAAACACAGACATGTACATAGTACTATTTTTTATAAATACTAAGAATAGACTGTCCCTGTCCCAGTTTGGAACCAATGACTGACACTGAATAAATTCAAACCAAGGGTGAAGGGTAGAGCTGAACCTGGCAGCTCTTAACAGGATAGGTCCAACTTCTGACCAGAACAGGCAGGAAGAAGAGACTTCCAAGATGGCTGCACAATGATCAATAGCTTCACATGAGCTCTCCCAGTGTGAAAACATAAACTGTGAAACAAAGCCAGTAAAAGCCTTCCATCTTGATAAATTTCAGTTAGTGGCTAGTAACTACACAGCCTGGATGCTAACAAAGAAGAAATCTGAAGAAAGTAAGAGAAAATCAACCAGAAAATACTCTGGCTGAGAAAAATCTTGCAGCTACTTAGCAAAAAGCAAGACATGGTTACCAGTCATTTATAGGAAAAAATAAATGAAATGTGTTTAGACAAGTTCAAAACAAATGAAACACCACAGGAATATATAAAGTCAAATAGCAAAAGGCTGAAAAAACTAGAAGAAAGGTTCAACTCGCTATTCAGAAGAACTGATAAAACTGAAAAAATCAAGAGGATGAAATAAAAAAAGGCTGGTTGAGCCTAAGAATCAGTGCGGCAACATTGACTATGTTCACAGTACTATTCACTGCTGCAGTCATGAGATTTGGGAAGAATCTCAGAGCTCAAAGACCAGTGGGTAGACGGCCTGAGAAGACTGTGAAGACAACAGAATTCAAATAATGGTCATATTCTCCCTGGAAGCAACACAATTTGTAGTGTTTGAGGACGGCATGGACTAATGACCATATGGCTGCATCCACATAGATTGAATGTTTAAACCCCAGAAGAAGGGTGTGCTGACTGCAGTGATTACTGACATAAACCTTAATGAGGGCAGGAATAGCTTTACCATTAAAAGAATAACAAAAACATACATGACAGGCTAGTTATTTACATACAGTTGGCTTGTTTACAGGTTTCCCTTCCCTGCCCTTTGCAAATGAGACATAGCTGAACAAATGTTATCTGCATATAACAGTAACTAGTACAAAATATAAATAATAAAACAACAAAGGGTATGTATCCACATTCATTCAGAACAACTCCTAGTTTCACAACCTATGGTCTTCCAGGAAGTAAAAATTACAGAAAAAAAGAAAAACACACAAAAAATAAATATGTCTGTGTGCATATACAAGTAACACACACCGGAAAGCAATTAACCAATCAATCAATAAAATCAGTTTAAAAGAAACTTCCACTTCAGCTCATGACTGCCAAAGTTCAAAATATAAATAGCTTCTTTTT
The DNA here is from genome assembly GCF_019279795.1 of Protopterus annectens. NCBI lineage: Eukaryota > Metazoa > Chordata > Ceratodontiformes > Protopteridae > Protopterus > Protopterus annectens. The sequence continues at coordinate 122,238,175 of NC_056744.1, read as the reverse complement.
GCCTTAAAGTGTCAAGTGATTTACCCTGCCTTTCATCACAAGGACCATGTTCCAAAGTAGTATATTTGAAAGATGCAACATTATTATTATGCAAATGTATAAAACGTTCATCCACTGGATTTTCAAACTTAGACGAATACTACTTAAAATGTTCCTTCAGTCTTAATTTAAAAATCCTAGTGGTCTCCCCAAAATAATACGTCATGCCCAAGTAAAATCTCAGTTGGCTAAACACATCGAACGAATGTAAAATATACTCTTCTTTGTGCTGGGGTTTTACAGAAGGGAGGATAAATGAATCACCTGTTTATGTACACTTCTGTTGCCACTTTAAGCATGACAGCAAAACTGGTTTGTAGTGTGACCTATCATTATCCCTTTTTCCTCTTTTGGTACTATTTGTATAGCACCTTAAGCTAGGAGATTCTCTAGCAGAGGTGGAACCAAGAGACTTTTTTGGTTACTTATTTGAAATTCTGAGATTCGTTAGTGAAAGTCACAAAATAGTGAGACTGAATGAATGAAAATGTGGCTTACATGTACTAAGTCAGAGATCGCTGTTCATTGGAAAATTCCCTTTTCTACAAGGTATGGCGATCTTGGAACTGATAAATATAAGTTCAGGTGGGGGGGTCTTACCCATTGCACTTGGGAAGCAGGGGACTTAACCCCTGCAGAAAACAGGTTTAAAGAAGAAAAGTGATGTTTGTCATTAAATAGTCTTCTGTGCTTTTATTTTTTTCTTACCAACATTACTGTGTTTGCTATTTCAAGTTGACATTTCAATAGAAAGCAGAGTTTGTTCTTTAGGTTGTACCTAACACAATATGGATAACCGTATAGATCGTGCTTTAGGCCTACACAAAAACAGGCAGTACACATGGAAATCCTTGTGTGATTTGCATCGCACAATCCCCACAATTAAAACAGTTACTAACCTTTTAATCATCAAAAATGCAAGTCTGAAGGTGGGTATAGAACTTATCTGTGAATAAAAACTCATGTGATGTGCACTAGTAAGGGTGAGAAGTGGGTTTCAATTTCATCAGACAGTTGCAGCAGATTTGCCTTGGAGTACATCTCTTATGATGGAGAGGTTACAGGGTAACCTGAGTTTTGCATTTAAGCTAAGTGGTGCTGAATGGTTGTTAGACTCGACTAGTGATTTGGCAACTATGGGTGCCAAGCAAAGTGGGGCTAGGTTGGTGAGAACCACATTTGGGGGGTTGGATTAGTTGCTCTAAGAAGCTGGCATTAATAAAGTCCAGGAATCTTTGTACATACTTACAGTAACACAGGTTCCCTTTTTTATTCAGGGGTAGTGAAAAGTCAACAAGGAGGACAGTGCTGGGCTATTTGATGAGGGATGTAAATTACTTTAGATATGCCTTGTAGTTCTGATTATTGTGAGAAGGAAGTGGAGGAGCTTGATGTCACTGTCCTGTGTTACGAGTCTGGAGGAGAAATGATTCCTTAGGAACACAGATACTCTCCCCCCACCTCCAGCTACACTTTTGAATTCAGCATTTGATCTGAAGATGTGTTAGATATCAAAATCCCTGTATTGTGGGGGTGCTATAGTTGTCATGAAACCATGTTTCATTGACCATGCATATTATCTACACTTTCCAGGATAGGAAATGCTTGCAAGTAGTGCAATGTTTTGTTAAGGATTCTACCACTGAAAGTCCTGCCTTAATATTGTTTTGATTCTGATTGGCTACATCAGTAGATTGAACAGACTGTCTTTAAAAAAAAAAAAAAAAGGCACTAAGGGGGAGGAAAAAGGCGTGGCCACATACCTCTTAATGGTACCGAATTCCTCAGGATTTACTGGTTTTGAGGTCCAAATAATGGAGTGCCACAAATTCCCAAGTGGCCCCCTTTATTCCTGACTTTCCCACCCTTTTTTTTTTTGTTTCTGCTGATGTCTTCACGTGCAGAGGCCTGCACAATGACGTCAGCTTCATTGAGTGAGGGGTGTGACTGACTGATTCACTCTGTTTATGGGGAGCAAGTAGGATGTGTGTGTTGACGCAGGTCTGCAGCAGCATTTCCCCAGCTCCTCCAGCTAAAGCACTTTTAGTTTTAGCAGCTAAAACATTTAACTTTGCAACTTGCATTTAAATTTGCAACTTAAGCAATGACCACTCTGTAACAGCTGAATTTTACTTGGAAGGTAAGAGCACTGTTAACTTTTGCTGCAATGTTCTTTCCGGTAGTTGATAGAATAACAGGACCGTTTCGTTCTCGTAATTGCCAATAAGCATTTGAATTACTTCCATTGCTGCATTTTACTCTGTGTAAGCACTTAAAAGTTTGTATTGCTGCATTTGAAGGTAGGCGTGTGTGTATCTGAATTACTTTCCATTGCTGCATTACTGTCCTGCATTTGAAGGTAGAGGAGGGTCAGTTTTTTATTTACTGTTGCAATTAGGAATTTTTGGAAGGTATGAGCACTGTTAACTTTAGCTGCAATGTTCTTTCCGGTAGTTGATGAAATAACATGACTGGACCATTAAGGTGTGTAAGCAATGGAAATAAGCATTTGAAGGTGTGTGTCTGAATTACTTTCCGTTGCTGCATTTGAAAGGTGTATGTGTGTGTGTGTGTGTGTGTGTGTGTGTGTGTTGCTTTCCATTGCTGCATTTGAAAGGGTGTGTGTGCGTGTGTTACTTTCCGTTGTTGCATTTGAAAGGGTGTGTGCGCTTGTGTGTGTGTGTGTGTTACTTTCCGTTGCTGCATTTGAAAGGGGTGTGTGAGTGTTACTTCCAGTTGCTGCATTTGAAAAGGGTGTGTGCGTGTTACTTTCCATTGCTGCATTTGAAAGGTGTGTGTGTGTCTATATAAGATACCCCAGTTAGGTATACATGGTGGGTTACTCATTCTGACTGAAGGAGTTATAGCTCTCAAATTGTATAAATTTTCACAGAATGTCTGGCTCATACTTTTGGTCTGTTCCTCTTAAAATTTGGATGATGCGTAGAGTTGCCGCCTCACAGCAAGAGGTTCTTTGGTTTGATTCTTGTCTGAAGTTAATTCTATGTGGAGTCATGCATGTCCTCCCTGCATTTCTGCGGGTTTCCTCTGGTTGCTCCAGTTTCCACCCACAATACAAAGACATGCATCTGGAGTGTTTCTTCCCAGGTCGCTGCTGAAAATTGACTTCATTCCAAGTCGGACTTTCCCAGTAAACAAATGTTAAATAAAACATTTGTGGTTTTCTGACAAATCAGTGAGAACTGAATTCATTAAATGATAGCCATTTAAGTTTCAGTCTTCCTATCTTTCAGGAAACACATGGTAATACAACATTTTATTCTAGCAACTTTCTAAGATTATACAAGCAACGTTTAAAATGTGTCCCCAGTTTTGGGCCTTTGTCATCCCTCCCAATAAATTGTGGATTTTTTCCTGATTTCTTGTGCTGCACAGTTGTTGAGGGAAAGAGAAGTGTAGTGCTGCTTATGCAAAGCCTACTTGCATTGTTACTAGCACAACAGTTAGTATATTTGCTTTTGCTGCAGAAGGCTGTGGGTTTTACTCCCACAGTATGTAGATGGATTGCTGATACTGTACTGTGTTGTACTTTTAAAGGGGGTGGATGCTGCAGTCCTGAGAATGTCCTCCTTTGGCAGAGATACTGAGTAAGTATTAACCTGTTATCAGTTCGCCATCCATTCCCTATTGAAATAGTGCTAGCTTATAATTTTTTTTTGCCAATGCATAAGAGCCTTTATCATTTTTTTTTTATATATAAAGTAGGTAATTTATGCTTCAAGGGAACAGGCACTTTACTTGTAGATGAAACAATAAAATATAAAGTTGTTTGCTTGCAGCAACCTCTTCATTAGTTACAAATCTCTTTAATGTGGAATCATTTAGAAGACTTTTACTTCTGCAGAGATTGTGAATACTTACTGATGCTGGTGGACTGTAGAAGTTTGAGTAGACTTTTATGTTGAAAATGTTCCGAATTGGGTAGTTTTGTCATTATTGGTTAATGCATTTTGTTTCATTGCTTACTGGAAAAATGTTCAAATCAATAAATTTAAAACACACTCCTAAAGTACAGTTTTGTACCTACCATAAATGTAGTTGTCCGATAGATATGCAACTGCAGTCATAACATATGGGTTGTCCTGCCTCAGGCAGCCCTCGGTCGGCCGGATTCCAAAGTCTGGGTCCGGCGTCGGCTGGTGTCGCCTCCTCTCCGACATCAGAATGGCTGGAGTATAAAGGCATCGGCCGACACCATCTTCTTCAGTGTTTCTTGCCCCAGATGCCCTCCTAGGAAGGCTAAATTTGGTGAATGGATAAACAATTCCCGACATGCGCAACAGTAATAAACAGATACACCATAGTAGATACCCCCAGCTAATAGGAATAGGGGGAGTGGACCCATAAAGAAGGTTGCAGAGGGGTAGGAGAGTGGGAAAATCCGACTGCAGTTGCATATCTATCGGACATCTACATTTATGGTAGGTACAAAACTGTACTATGTCCTTCAAGAATGCAACTGCAGTCATAACATATGGGTTGAATACCATAGCCAAGCTGGGGGTGGATGGAACTAAGAAAGTGATGGTGTAGCTAAAATGCCCTGCAGGACTGCCGAAGCAAAGCCTGCTCGGGATCTGGAGTATAAAGGCAGGTTGTAGTGCTTGGTAAATGAATGCACGGAGCTCCATGTAGCAGCCTCTAGAATGTCCTTTGTAGCCACTCCTCTTAGGAAAGCTGTGGATGTGGCTATAGCTCTGGTGGAGTGTGGCCTAATATTGGCTGGCACACTTTTTCCATGAAAAGAATAGCAGAATCTGATGCAGTGTCCAATCCATTTGGAAATTGTTTGTTTGGAGATTGCTTTTCCTTGTACTCCAGCAGCATAGGCTACAAGCAGTTGGTCAGACTTTCTGGTGGCCTTAGTTCTGTCCAAGTAGTAGCGTAGTTGCCTGTGTATGTCCAAAGTATGCAGCAGTGCTTCCCCCCTGTTTTGAGGATTGGGGAAGAAAGTAGGCAGGTGAATGGCTTGATTTAGAGACACCCTGGAAATTACTTTTGGCATGAATGAAGGATTGGTTCTTAGAGAGACTCTGTCCTGATGAAAAATGAGAAAAGGAGGTACTGCCATGAGTGCCTGTATCTCCGAGACTCTTCTTGCTGATGTGATTGCCAATAGGAAAACCGTTTTCCATGAGAGAAATTGCATTTCTGCTAAGTATTCCAATATCTGAGGTATACTCAATACTGTTGTATCCTGACCCCTGTTTGCATTCCAGATGATGAATCTCTTCCACTTGGCTGAATAGGTTTTTCTGGTGGAAGGTCTGCGTGCTTCCAGTAAGATCTCTTGAACTTTTTTGGAAAGAGAGATATCGGAAGGAGTTATGGTAACCTCCAGGCTGTCAGATGCAATGTTTTCAGGTTTTGATGAACAGTCCTGTAATCGTGTTGTGTTAGAAGCAGAGGCCATAGTGGCAGAGGCCACGGTTTGGTCCGAGTTATGCTCAACAGCAATGGGTACCAGTGCTACCTTGGCCAGTCTGGAGCTATCAAAATGCCTGTTGGTTGTTCTGCTTTGATCTTCAGTATCACCTTGGTCAGCAGTGGTAGAGGACGGAATGCATAAATTGTTAGGGAATTCCAGCTGAAGGAGAGAGCATCCGTTTTCCAGGCTAGAGAATGGTGGGTCCTTGTACAGAACTTTTCCAGGTGATGATTCATGTGAGAAGCAAAGAGATCTATGTCCGGTCTTCCCCATGTCCTTGTTATTTGTGAGAAAATGTGAGGATGCAGCATCCATTCGTGTGGATCCAAGAAATTTCTGCTCAGCTTGTCCGCCAGTACATTGTCCTTGCCTGGCACAAACTGGGATTGCAGATGTATCTTCAGACTTAGGGATTTTTCCCAGAGAATCATTCTTAGTCTGCAGAGAGGATAAGAATGAGTGCCTCCTGCTTGTTTATACACCACATAACAGTGGTGTTGTCTGTCCTTATTAGCAAATGTCCTTGTTGAAGAGATTGTTCGAAAGACTCGATTGCATGTATCACTGCCAACATCTCTTTTTGGTTTATGTGCAGATGCCTTTCCCTTGGTGTCCATTGACCTTGAATGCATCTGCCCTCCATGTGCGCCCCCCATCCATGGTCTGAGGCATCTGTTGTAATCATTTGACCTGCTTGAGGTTTGTTGAAAGACATGCCTTTGTTTAACTGACTTGTTTGAGCCCACCACAAAAATTCTCTTTGTAGACATGGAATGAGTGGGATTACGTCCTCTAGGCTTTGGCTGTGTTGGGACCATAAGCTTTTTAAGTACCATTGCCGCTTTCTCATATGAAGTCTTGCCAAAGGTATCAGAAGAATGCAAGATGCCATGAACCCCAGGGCCTGCAGGATTTTCCTTGCGGTCAGCTGGGAGAGCTTTGCTAGGCCTTTGAAGTACTCTGGTAACTGCTGTTGTTTTTCCTCTATGAGATAAGCCATTTGTGTTTTTGTGTCCAGTTTGGCTCCTAGGAAAATAATCTGTGGGGATGGCAGAAGTCTTGATTTCTGAATGTTGACTGTGTATCCCAAGGCCTGTAGTAAATGAATGACATAGTCCAAGCTTGCTATCAAGGTTTGTTGTCTGCTTGTATGAGGCAGTCGTCCAGGTAGGGGTATATTTGAATCCCCTGGAGTCTGCAGTGTGCCACTACTGATGCCAGGCATTTCGTGAACACTCTGGGCGCAGTAGATAAGCCAAACGGCAATGCTGAGAATTGATAATGCTCTGTCCCTGCAAGAAATCCGAGGTATCTTCTGCAGCTTTGCCGGATTGGGACATGCAGGTATGCCTCCTTGAGGTCCAGAGTGACCAGCCAAGACCCCTTGCCCAGCATGGGAAGGAGTTGCTGCAACATCAGCATTTTGACATTTGGCACAATGAGATAAGTATTTAGAGTAGACAAGTCCAGTATAGGCCTCCATTTGTTTTCCTTTCTTGGAACAAGGAACAATCTTGAATAAAATCCCTGGCCTCATTCCTGTGGAGGGACCTTTTCTATTGCTTTTATATTTAACAGCTTTGAAACTTGAATGAGTGCCTCTGCCCTTTGATGAAGTGGCAGGTTTGGCATGCCTTGTCTTATTGGTAAAGTATGGAAGTGGAATCTGTAACCTTTGTCTATTAAATCCAGAATCCATTTGTCCTTGGTTAAGATATGCCAGTTTTTTGAGAATAAGGATAATTTTCCGCCCAAAGGTGCTTCTCTTTGAACCTTTGTAGGCGGTATGAAAGTCAAGTCATTGTGGTTGTCCTTGTGGTGCAGCTGGACTGCCTGCGCCACTTCTTTGATTTGGTGGTTGCCATTGGCGGCCCCTGTAGGAGCCTCGGTATTGCCCTCTACCTCGGACACGCCTGTTTTTTCCCCTTTGAAACTTGTCAGCGTCTGGAAAGGACCAATTCTTTGAAGGCCAATTCCTGCTGAATCTGGGTGGCTGAACCTGGAGGAAATCTTTGACTGTCTGTACTGATTTAGCTTTTTCCTCAATGGACTTCAACACATCTTGTGCATTAGCACCAAAAAGCTTCTGTTTTTCCAGAGGTGCATCAAGTAACTTTACTTTAACATGGTCTGGCAGTGGCTGTTCTTTTAACCAAGCATGTCTACGTATAACAGCCCCTGTCATAGCTGCCCTACATGAAGCCTCCAATGCATCATAACCACACTGAAGAAAATGATTGCTAACCTGCTGAGTGTTATGTACTAGATCCTGCAATGCCTTTCTATCAATAAGCTCAGGAGAGGCTATCTTTTTCTGTAAATCATCCAGTAAAAAATCCTGGTACTGAAACATATGAAAAAGGCAGTTAAGTGACCTCATGGCCAGGGTGGTAGAGGTATAAACTTTTTTACCCCATCTCTCCAGGGACCTAGCTTCCCTATCTGCTGGCAGTGGATTCTTGGCTGTGGAAGTAGCCACTCCCTTGGAGCCCTGTGAAATAGTTTCTAGATCCACAGAATGGGCCTTAAAGAGATGTTTGTGGGTGTCAGGGACCCTATAATATCTGTCTGGCTTGACAGGAGCAGGAGGGAGAGAATCAGGGTTAGCACTGGAGTCGGAGAAAACATCATCCAGGACATCCATAACTGGAGGGATAGCTAAAGGTCTGTGCTGGGGCAGCTTGAGGAAAGTACATAGTCTTTTCCTGGAATCAGAGAATTCATGACCCTGCCATTCAAAATGCTCCCTCATAGAGTGTAGGACTTCACCGAACGAAAAATCCTCTGGAGGAGAGGCAGAGGGAATTGATTCCTCAGCATCAGAGTCCTCATAGGCTTGGAAGGATTCTTCTTGGGTATCTGAATGCTCAGAATCCCCAGAGGCTTCATCTGAAGAGAGGTTGTCGGCCTGCTCAGGTCTGGGACTTTTCTCTGCAGGCGGCTGAGAACCTCTGTCTGGATGAGGGTGAGACCCCCTGATAAGAGAAATAAGATCTGCAGCAAGAGACATGATCTGTTTATCAGAAGAAGGGGCCTGGGCAGTAGGTTTAGGATGGGCCTTGGCCTGGCTGGCGGCCTTAGCACGTGCAAAGGCCTTGATGGACATGGATACAGGAGGCCTAGCTGCCCCACGTGCAGGAGTAACCTTGTCCACAGGAATGGTGTCGGGTAGATCCAGAACTTCGGTTTCTGGAGGAGAATCAACAACCGGCACCGGTGTAGACTCCGAGACCGAAGGACGTGTTAACGCTGTGTCGTCGGCCTGGAGCGGTTGAATTACCGCTTCCGAAGGGACCGAAGCACTCGTGGAGGGTTTAGGAGGAGTATCGGTGGAGGACGTGGGCCAAGGATGTCGGTCCAGGTCCTTTCGTTTTTTGGTAGATTGAGATGTCGGTTGTTCCGACGGCATGATATAAGCGAAAGATTCGCCGAAAAAGTCTTTGGCAAATTCTGCCCGGCGCCTGAGAGTGCGCTTATTAAAGCAAGCACAGGCAGCACAGGCCGAGACGTCGTGGTCTGGGCCCAGGCAAGGGAGGCAATAAGAATGGAAGTCCTTATGAGGTATTTGTTTACCACAAGATAAACAATTATTAACTTTCTCAATTTGTTCTGACATCGGCGGAGGCAAGAAAAAATGTTCCCCAACGGGGTACTTAGCTTTTAGATGACTTCAGAACTGAAAACACAGGAGCTGACCGACCGGCACTTGCGAACTGCTTCTGCTTCGGGTACTGCGCGGCAAGAAAGACTGAAGAAGATGGTGTCGGCCGATGCCTTTATACTCCAGCCGTTCTGACGTCGGAGAGGAGGCAACACCAGCCGACGCCGGACCCAGACTTTGGAATCCAGCCGACCGAGGGCTGCCTGAGGCAGGACAACCCATATGTTATGACTGCAGTTGCATTCTTGAAGGACATCAAGTGTGCTATATAATACAAGGAATATAATTTAATACAGTCTGGAAGGTGCATCAAAGAACACCACATGCATCTCAGAGACAAATCCTGGAAGTTTTTTCAGAAAAGTAAACTGCCTTCTGCTATGCTCCAATATACTCAACTCCGCAACCAAGTAAAAAAATTAATCTCTTTGGACAAAAAAAACTACTACAATAAACTGAAGTCCAATAATAATAACAACCCAAAACAATTCTGGAAATCTGTTAACTCTCTTCTCCATCCTGGGTCAAGAAGTAACCCCTGCCCTGACCCTAGTTTAACTGACAAAGAACTGAGCTCTCACTTCAACACTTTCTTTACAGATTCTATAACTAAGCTAACCAAAACATTTCCCGACAATAATCCATCCAACTTCCTAAACTCTCCTAATAACAGCCCCTCTATATTCCAGCTCAAACCAGTTTCCACAATGTTTATAAAAAAGCTGTTATCCAAACTAAGGCCATGCTCTAATGCCCCTGACAACATTCCCCCCTCCTTCCTCAAATGCGCAGCCGAAGGCATTGCTCTCCCAATTAGCATCCTGATCAACCGATCCTTAAAAGAGTCATACGTACCCAAACTTTGGCGTTCTGCCTACATTCTACCACTTCACAAAGGAGGTAAAAACACCTCCATTTCTAACTTCCACCCCATAGCACTACTCTCTCCAATATCTAAAATTCTAGAAAAATGTGTCCACCACCAACTTTTACCCTACTTAACTCATAATCAGATACTTACTCCCACCCAACACAGTTTCTGCCCTGGCCACAGCACCATAACTGCCCTACTCTCCTTCTTAGAAACTGTTAATCAAGCCCAAGATTCTGGTCTTCTTGTATCCACTGTTCTGTTAGATCTTTCTAAAGCCTTTGACACCATATCCCATACACACCTTCTTTCTCATCTCTCCAACCTTAATCTCTCCCCTAATACTCTTTCCTGGTTCACCTGAAGTTAACTCCTCATTGGTCCGATCTGACCATAAGCTAATCACCCTTGATATCCACATCCTGTCCCCATTAGGGAAACCACGGTAAAAAATTTCTCCAAAGCCAACTTCATGCTTAAGACAGAAGTGGTGAATTTCATGACACCCATGCAGATGGGCAATACAGTTACGACTTCTGAATCCTACACAAATTCACTTTATAAGCACTTACATGAGTGCAAGGATCATGCTATTCCAAACAGAAACAAGACGCTATCCTCCAAAAAAGGAAGCCAATCTGGTGGTCCCCTGCCATAAACAAACTGTACAATAGAAGGAAGAAATTAAAAAGAAGAAAAACCCAACCAGGGTTTAACACAATAACTAATCACACAATTAGGACCACTGCACACTGAAGCCAAGGTAGACAGGTGAACCTTTAATCCAAGACTTGGATTAAAGGTTCACCTGTCTACCTTGGCTTCAGTGTGCAGTGGTCCGAATTGTGTGAGAAGGAAGAAATTGTTGCAAAAGAAAGTAAAATCCCATGAGGGGAGGAGCTCCCTGGTAAGCCTCAGTAAGAAGCTGAGATCCCTTATATAATCCTCCAAAGCTAGCTATGAAAACAAAATCACCACTGACTCTAAAGACAACCACAAAGCATTCTATAGCTATGTCAAGAATCTCAATGGCAATACCCAGATCTGCTCTGAGTTACAGCACAATGGCATGATAATTACAGAACCAACTGATATTGCCAACATCCTGGCAGATAGGCTCAGTGTTAACTTTACCCCCCCACCCCCACCCCTAAAGGGCCCATATCTACACAGGAAGAATGCAGAGTCCCTGTAATCACAACTACACAGGTAAAAACTGCACTCTCTAAAGCCAAAAACACAGCATCCATGGGACCGGACAACATCCCAGGCTGCATTTTACACAAACTTCAGAACGAACTGGCTCCCCACCTAAGCACCATGTTCAATCATAGCCTCACATCAGGCTTTGTGCCCACTGTATGGTATACAGCAACAGTTATCCCACTCCACAAAGGGGGAACCACCACTGATCCTGGAAACTATCGCCCTATTAGCCTGACGAGCCTGGTCTGCAAGGCCATGGAACGTATCATCATGGAACTCATGAACAAAGACACTGTTAACATCCAAACTCTGGATCCCCCCCAGTTTGGGTTTGTGAAAGGCAGATTATGCCTCCTGAACCTGATCGACTTATTTGAAGCAGTCACCAAAGCCGTAGAGGAGGGTAAAGTGGTTCACACATCCTATCTTGACCTCGCCAAGGCTTTCGACACCATCCCCCATTCTGGAATTACAGCTAAACTCACTAAACTAGGTATAAATCCCTACGTCACAAGATGGGTTGCCAACTGGCTCACTGACAGAACCTACACTGTAAAAGTTGCACACTCCAATTCTGTCCTCAAACCAGTGACAAGTGTAGTGCCACAGGGGTCAGTCCTGGGACCTCTCCTGTTTGGTATCTACTTCTCTGAAGTACATGTTAACACAGAAGGCCTCTGGCTAGTGAAGTTCGCAGATGACTGCAAACTAGGAGCCATAGTCGAGTCCCCAAATGATGTGGAAATCCTACAGAAGGGCCTCGATGAGACAGATGCCTGGTGTCAGAGCCATGGCCTCAAGCTCAATGCCAAAAAGTGCATTGTCATCCCCTTTGGTAAAAACTCTGTACCCATGAACTACTACATAGACAGCAGTCTACTCAACACAGAATGTGTGTTAAGAGACCTTGGGACCAAGGTGGACAGTAGTCTGTCCTTTGATAGTCACATCACCACAGTAGTCAGGAAGTCCTTCTACGTGGCACACCTCATCATAAAAGGGTTCTCATCCAGGAAAAAAGAGGTCATTGTTCCCCTCTACTCGACACTCATTAGACCCATTATAGAGTACAACGCCCCTTTTGGAATGTACCTCACAAAACATCTGCAGCAGCTGGAAAGGCCACAGAAGTACCTCACAAAGAGGATTACTGGCCTCAAACAGATGCCCTACACCGACAGTCTCAAAAAAACTCCAGCTTTTCTCTGTACCATATCGCCTACTCCGAGGTGATCTCTGCCTAACATATAATGCTATGTGAAACCCAGAGCTGTTGGACATGCTACACCTAAAGAAATCCCAATCCCTCCAAGCTACCAACTCTAGAGACCTAAACCTTGTCACCACAATAAACAGGACATGCTGGAGGGATAGATTTCTGTCCCAGAGACTTCCCATACTCTGGAACAGGCGACCCATCTATATCAAGCAAAGTTCTTCATTAGCACTCATCAAGAAAAATCTTGACGAGTGGATGGGAAATAGGAAATACACCCCAGGGATCACGTCCGTGTCTCTGCTCGACAGTGGCACAGGAAAATAACTTTCTTGGGTGGCATAAGCCAGGGAACCTTGTTGGCTAGGCTTACGTAGGCCCTCGGCCCGATAGCCTAGTACCTACCTATGAACCTAAATATGAGAATATTTGGAATGGAAGATGTAGATTTAGCATTGAATAACTGGGCTATACTACACAGAAATGACATTTCTTTGAAACACATCAAATAGCTACTACAGATCATGCACTGATAAAGACTAAGATAATATGCACAGTAATGAATTAAAAATGAAACACTGAAGCTTTCTGACTTGCTTATTAAAAAGAGATGGTTAAAAAAAATAAATTTAAAAAATGGGTAGCGGTAATGATTCAAGAGTTATTAGGAAAGATAGAACTTTTTTTTCAGAAGTGATAGCTAGAGATTGGAACAAAATGAAAAAGATGTTTAAAATACGGAAGAAATAACATTGAAACAGATATGAGAAAGAAGTAGCAGGAATTATTTAGAGGGGTTGTTACAGATTAAAGTATTAAGAAGGGGAATCTCACAGAACAAGAAGAGAAGCACCTGCCAAATGGTAAAGGGAGACTAAGAGAGTATTTGAATAATATGCATGAGTTTAGGAAAGGTTACTGTTAGTATTTTGTAATAATAATTACACAGCACAAAATCTTTTTTCACAACAAGTTAAGCTACAGAAAGCAAAAAGGGTTGATGCTAAACTTAGGGAACCTATGACAAGATCATTATACTTGGTATCTCTCAGAAAGCTGAGGTGATCTGTGTTTGGCATTCTCTGACCCAATACTGATGCATTTCAGCATATCTGGAAGTCAAATGGCATCCAAAGTACTTAGTCTAGGGATCTAAAACTCTTCTGCTACATCTACAGAATGGTTTGGCAGGGCAGGTATATTTTGCAGAGGATACTGTTGCTCTGGAACTGACTCCCCATCCACTTAAAGTTTACTTTCAAGCACAACTAGTATCTATGGATGGGAAACAGAAACTTTCCCCCAGGACTGACCCCTTTACTTCTAATGGACAGAGGCAGCATGTAAACACTTTACCCATGCATGGGTGCCCTAAAATTATTTATGGTATAATCCCAGTTATTCTCATTAGGTAATAAACATAATTATCGACCATAGGTTGAGTAAGGTTGAACAAGACAGTGGCCCAGAGGATAGTGTTGCTGCCTCACAACAAGAGTTCTCCAGTTTGATTCTCAGCTGGGGTGAGTTCGATATGGAATCTGCATGTCCTCCCTGTGCTCACGTGGGTTTCTTTCAGGTGCTCTGGTTTCCTCCCGCATTCCAAGTAGGTGGATTGGACACTACAAATTGGCCATAGGTGTGTGTGTGTGTGTGTGTGTGTGTGTGTGTGTGTGTGTGTGTGTGTGTGTGTGCGCGCGCACGCAAGTGTGTGGTGTGGAAGAGCTACTGCAAGCATTGCTAGCCAACTGGTGGTGTAAACCTTGGCTGTAGGTGATTGTCAGTGTTGAAGTGACACCCAGACCCACATGTGCAAACATGGAAAAGGGGGCTGTGGATGGATGAATGGATGGATAAGATCTGTCACTAATCAAATGGGATAAGTTAATTCAGGCACAAAAAGAAAAACTGGCTAGGCTTAAAATGGTACATAAGGGCAGCTAGCCTAGTACTTACCTGTGAACACAAAAGATAAACTTGCAAACATTAATGTCTACTCATAATCAAAAAGTTAGAAATACACATTCAAAATATTTGCGATGTACAACAATTGGGAGTAACAACTTTCTATAGTAATGGCTACTCTATCCATATTATCACGAAATGTAAACAGCTTCACAGATATAGACAATAAGCAAAGAGTATTTAATTATGTTAAAAAATGTAAGGCACAAATAGCAATGTTGCAAGAGACATTTGGATATAAATGAAAATGTAAATTTGAGAAAAAGGATTTCAGGGTGGGCATTTTGCAGAATATCAGGGACAAAGTAAAGCAGGAATAAAGACAAGGATTGCTAGAGGGGCTCCAACGGTGACATGAGGGAAAAAAAAGACAGTAATAGCAGATATGTGGTAGTAAGGGGTTACTGGCAGGGAAGGAGAACTACTCTGGGATATATTCACATTCCCCTTAAAACTGTTACTGAAGAGCTTATCAGAATTTTGGGAGAAATAATAACATTTCAGTAGGTAATATTATTCATGGGTGGGGATTAGAATTAGAAGTTATGTACTCACCATAACGTTCCATCTGAGTAGGTGACTTCATTCGGATGCAACCTGTGGGTATCGGATCCGACCTCGGATCCGAGCCGGCAATTCAAAAGCTTAGGCTCCGAGCTCCTAGCTCCTCCCTCTTACCCATAACCCCTTGCCAAGCCCTGACTGACCTCAGATTGAGTTTGCCTCAAAATACTGACAACAGTACACTAAAACAGCATAAATACTCGCTCTATAAAGGTCAGGGGGATGGAGGGGGGGATGGTTGCATCCGAATGAAGTCACCTACTCAGATGGAGCGTTATGGTGAGTACATAACTTCTAAATCTGAAGTAGGCAGACTTCATTCGTCTGCAACCTGTGGGACAGAGTCCTAGCTACCTGAATCTTGGGCGTCATGGAAGGATGTTTGAGCACCGCTGAGCCAAAGGATGCTCTTCCTCTAGAAACAACATCCACCTTGTAATGAGAAATAAAAGTATGAGGAGGCCCAAGTAGCTGCCGCAGATATCATCCAATGATACACGGGACTTAAAGGCGGCTGACGTGGAAACTGCCCTAGTAGAATGAGCCGTAACCCTCTGAGGAGCAGGTCTACCTGAAGTGTCATATGCCTGCAGAATACAATTAGCAATCCACTTAGATAGTGTGACTTTAGATACTGCTTTACCCAGAGCAAATTTAGCAAAGGAGACGAACAGCTGATCTGATTTCCTGTGGCCAGCTGTTCTGTTAATATAAAACGTAATTGTCTATGAACATCCAAGGAATGCAATTTGTATTCTCCTTTGTTTGAGTACTTGGGAAAAAACACAGGTAAATTGATTGACTGGTTAATATTGGATTCAGAAGAGACCTTCGGAAGAAAAGAAGGATTGGTCCTGAGGCACACCCTATCAGGGAAGAAAGAAAGGTAAGGCGGCTTGACGCACAGAGCCTGAAGCTCAGACACTCTTCTGGCTGAAGTGATAGCTACCAGGAAGGCAGTCTTCCAGGAAAGGTACTTTAAATCAGTAGAAGCTGCAGGCTCGAAGGGAGGAGCAGTAAGGGCTTGCAGAACTAAAGACAAGTCCCAAGGTGGTACAACCTCCTTGACTGGAGGCCTTAAAAAAAACTCCTTTGAGAAATGTTTTGCATAATTTCGCCGTCATAAGGGGAGCTGTGTCATGACCAATGTGATAATGCGAGATAGCTGCCAATTGTACCTTAATCGTGGAAGAACTAGCCCCTTGATGAAAGAGGTCTGTTAGAAAATCCAGCACCGCTGACATAGGTGCCGAGAAAGGATCCAAAGTTCTCTGTACTGCCCATATAGAGAATCTCTTCCATTTACTCCGATAAACCTGCCTGGTGGAAGGTTTATGAGCTGCCATTAAAATGGCCTTGACCGGTGATGAGATACCAGGAGTCCTAATTAAGGATGGAACTGGAGCAGCCAAGCTGTCAACTTCAGGGTCCGCAGATTGGGAACTGACATTCCCAGAGGGTGGGAGATGAGATCCGAGTGGATCCAGAATCCAGGGTGGATTGATTTTGTGAGACCATACGAAGGGGAACCAAGGTTGTCGAGGCCAGAATGGGGCAATGAGAATCATTCTGCTCCCCAAACTGTTGGCTTTCTGCAGAAGCCTCTGTATCAGAGGAAGTGGAGGGTAGGCATAAAGGAGACCGGGAGGCCAAGCATGCACCAGAGCATCTCTCGGGAACTCCCTGGTGGGAAGCAGAGCAAGAAATTGTCGCATTTGGCGTTTGAGGGAGAGGCAAAAGATCGCAACAGGGTTGCCCCCAAACGGCAAAAATCTTCTTCGCTACTTGAGGATTGAGAGACCACTCGTGTGGAGAAAGGATGGTGCGACTGAGCTTGTCCGCCAGGATGTTGGACTTTCCCGGAATGTGCGTTGCTACCAGAAAGCGTTTGGTGGAAATTGCCCATTCCCAGACTCTCATGGCCTCTCGACAAAGGGGGTAAGACCTGGTTCATCCCTGTTTGTTGATATACCAGACTACCGACATGTTGTCTGTCTGAATCGCAATAGTCCCTGAAGGAAGAACGTGGTGAAGTGCTTGCAATGCTAGGAGCACCGCCCTCATTTCCAGGACATTTATATGCAATGATGTCTCTGTGGGATTCCACGTGCCTTGGACAATCTTTCCCGCAGAATGCCCCCCCCACCCGAGGCAAGAAGCGTCCGTGGTCACTGTGGCTCAGGGAAATGCAGCGCGAAAAGGTCTCCCTGCTAGGGGCTCCGGAGAAAGAAGCCACCAAAGAAGGGAGTCCCTGCACGCTCTGCTGACCGCAATCGGAGCGTTTAGAGAAGAACAAAGAGGGGACCACTGAACCTGAAGGGTCCATTGAAGAACCCGCAAGCGTAAACGGGCATGAATGAGAAGCGGAATAGCTGCCGCCATAGAACCTAGGGCCCTCAGGAACGAAGCTGCAGTTGGAGATGGTTGCAGGATCGCTGTCACATGATACTTCAGGCTGGCAATACGGTCTGGGGTGAGGAAGGCTCGCATTGATCTGGTGTTTAGTCTTCCTCCTATGAAATCTATAACTTGTGTGGGGTTCAGTAAAGATTTCTCCCAGTTGATCGTGATGCCCAGCCTTGGTGCTAGTTGAAGAAAGTAATCCCTGGCTGAGCACAGAAGATGCCTTGATGATGCCATCAGGAGCCAGTCGTCCAGGTACGGAAAGACCTGTAATCCCTGGAGCCTCAGGTGGGCCGCTACCACCGCTAGCACCTTGGTAAACACCCTGGGGGCTGAGGTGAGACCAAAGGGAGGACCCTGAACTGATAATGACTGGCTCCCAGCCGAGCGAAGAAACCTCCTGGATCGTCTGTCCATCCGAATGTGGTAGTACGCGTCCTTGAGGTCTATGGAGCACATCCAGTCGTTCTCCCTCAAGAGGGGAAGTATAGATTGCAGGGTGACCATCCGGAACTTTTGCTTGGTTACTGACAGGTTCAGCTGGGAAAGGTCTAAGATTGGTCTTAAGTCCCCCGTCTTCTTTGGCACCAAAAAGAACCTGGAGTAAAACCCTAATCCGGTTTGATCTCGGGGGACGCGCTGGATAGCTCTTTTTTCTAGCAGCTGTTCGATTTCGACAGCTGCCACCTCCCTTTGGTCGGGTGGAACATCTGGGAGGCTGCGAGATTTGGGAACCTTGAATAGGGAATTGAATATCCTCTGGATATGACTCAAGCACCCAACTGTCTGTTGTTATGGACTCCCAAGAAGTCAGGTGCCTCGAAACCGCCCCGCCTGCCTCCAGAGACGCACAGCCGGGCAACCCTTCAGGGCTGCTGCGTGGGTCTATCAGAGAAAGGTTCTCTGGACCCAAAGATGCCAGGAGCCCCCCTGCCTCTAGCACGATGACCTCCACGTCCTCCTCTGCCACGGAAGGACTGGTTGTCCGGAGCAGGTTGGGACTGCTGCGACTTCCGGAACCACATCTTCTTCTGTCCCTTTTGGTTCTTAGAGAAGGACCTCTGGGGAGCTGAGAAGCGGACTCAGACGGCAGACAGCGTCTTCCGTCCTTTTCGCTCTGGACTAATGTCTCATGAACAGTCTTGCCAAACAAGGCAGAACCATCGAAGGGCATTCGAAGGTCGCCTTGAAGGGCTCTGCAAAATCACAATGGCGGAGCCAGGCCTGTCGCCTCATGACTAGGCCTGCTCCGCTGGCTCTAGACTCCCTCAGTAGCATGAGAAAGCAGCCGCATAGATGTATTGGAAACTGATCTGAGAGTGGCCATTCGGGTGGAGTAAACCTGTTTATCCTCACTCGAGATGGACTCGGGGAGATGCAGCGTATTCTTTAATCAGATCCCGCTGCATCCTAATGACATGTGCCATGTAGTTCAGCTCTCAAGGAGAAGGTTGCTGAACTAAAAACTCGCTTCCCAATGCGATCCATCGGCGGGACTCCTTGCCCGGAGGATGCATGGAGGACTCTCCTGGGCCAATTCCCTCTTCGTGGCTGCAGCCATCATCATGGCATCTACTGGGGACCCTTACTCCAGTGGGTGCGGTCCGACGGAGGAAAGAATGCGGTCCGGGCGCTTAGGATAGGCTCAATGGTGTCCGGATCCTTCCACGCCCTGATGGAAATAAGATCCACCAGGGGTCAGCAGGAGGGACACCCAAGTGGTAGAAGGGCCGCCTCGAATGCCTCCAAGAACACAGACTTCGTCGAAGAAGCCTTGGGGCAGACCACCCCCTGATCCTTAACATCTCCATGATGTCTCCAAATGAGACGTCCTCAGGGGTGACCTAGGGAGCCTTCCCTTCATCCAAGTCTGTGTCTTCAGTGACGGACTCAGGGAGTCCATGTGCCTCCTTTTGCACTTACGCTTCCGAGGTACTTCATCGGGGGCTGTCCGAGGAGTACTCTTCAGCAGTTGGATGTTCCAAGGGAACCACTTGGGACATCGAGGCGGCTGTCCCTGGGACCGGCTGGTGGGGCCTGGCCCAACTGCAATGGAGTGCGGGATGGAGCCGTGGCAGGGACCGGGGTCCGGATGTCCTCGACAGTGCCCTTTCCACTACGCCGAAGCTGAGGGGAGCCAGCTTCTCTAAGCCCGAGCCGACCCCACTCGGAAGCGACGCGGATCGGAGTCGGGCGAAACCGTCGGATCCAAGAGACCGGTGTGCTCCGACCTGGGCGGAGCCGAAGACACACCAGCTCCCTCGGATCCGAGGCTCAGCCCTCGGCTCGAGAGGTCGGGTCCGTACCCAAGCACTCAAGGATGGGACGGATCCGAGGTGCGCTGACCCATCGGATCCGACCCACCCCGGATCCAAATCTGCCCGGCCCGACAGCTCCGAACCAGTGGTATGGGTGGCAGCAGGAGCCACGGGGGCGAAAAGGGTCAAGCCCCTCCTGGATTGGGGGCTAGGAGCACTCCCATTTGCATTTGGGCCTGGATGAATTTCCTCATCATCCGGTCCATATCAGCTTCACTCATTGAAAATGTTGACCTGGTGGAGGCCACGGCGGACCTAGAGAGCCGCCGAGACCTCCTAGAAGGGCTAGCCTCCTCCTCCTCGGGTCCAGGAGAGAACCGAGGGAGTGGAGCCGAGGAGGAGGAAAGCTAGAAGGCACAGGGGAGGCCCGCTTAGATGGAGGAGCCGAACTGGAAGTTTCGGCTCTTCGTGGTGCCTCTCCTGTGCCTCTCCTTCTCTTACCCTAGAGGATTCCTTCCCCTCTGGCAACTTAGAGGAGGTTGAGTCCCAGCCGGAGGGGAGAACCCACAGCAACAGGTTGCTGAGTGGAAGGGCAGAGGCGGCGGTATCTGGAGGTAAAAGACCCGCCAGCACCAACCGACCTCCGCTCCCTCAAAGCCGGGGTTGAACCCTGCACAAATGGTACAACCAGATGACAGGTGTTCAACCCCAAGATAATGCACGAGTGTGGCCATCTGCTGGGGACAGCTTATGGCCACACTCGGTATTCGAGAACACAGCCTTATGGGCTTCAGACATCACAACCCTAAGGCCTAACACAAAACACACACAAACAAACTACAAAACCGAGAAAATTAAATAAAAGAGAGAGGAAAGCCTAAACACACTCAACACTAACTATATCAAGAACGAAAATAAAGATTTTTAAAACTTTTTCTGTCAAAAAATTCTTTCTTATCTTCACCAACGCCAGGAGCTCTGGAATTCCGTAGCTACTTGAAAAGCGGCAAACGAAATCTAAGGTCAGTCAGGGCTTGGCAAGTGGTTATGGGTAAGAGGGAGGAGCTAGGAGCTCGGAGCCTAAGCTTTTGAATTGCCGGCTCGGATCCGAGGTCGGATCCGATACCCACAGGTTGCAGACGAATGAAGTCTGCCTACTTCAGATCCCATATTTGAATAGAGAAAATGTATCGGGTGGAACTAGAATGAAAAATATAACAAAATAAGGTAGACTTCTGAAAAAATATATGAGAATATTTTCATTTTATTCCCAAAGGTCCAATAACTGGGTTAGTCTGGACAGAAATTATATTTCACAGAAAAGTACAGTTTTGTACCTACCATAAATGTAGATGTTCGAAGATCCACATTGCTGCAGTCCTTACACTTGGGTAGTCCGCTGTCCTCGGTCGGCCCGAATATCAAAGTATAAGGCTGACGTCGGTCAAGGCGCATTAGACTGACATCAGGACGTCAGGGTACAAATGCGCATGACCGACGTCATATCCTCAGTCTTTTCTTGCCCCAGATGTCAGAAGACCCTAAAAAGAAAGGTCAAAACCAAGAGACAGCAAACAACCAACCAACCACCCTTGCACTAATAATATGTACAATATATACAAAATACACAATATTTACAATCCAACCCACACAACCGCCTCTAACTACAGAGGGAAAGGAGGGAGGGTAAATTGGACTGCAGCAATGTGGATCTTCGAACATCTACATTTATGGTAGGTACAAAACTGTACTATGTTCTTCATCTCACATTGCTGCAGTCCTTACACTTGGGTAGAATCCCAAAGCAGAGGTAAGGGCGGATGGCAAAACTATAAAGAAGCAGGAGCTGCCAAAATGCCCTGTAAAATAGCAGTGGCAAAACCAGCCCTAGATTTAGAGTAAAGTGGAAGGTGATAGTGCTTAGAGAAAGTATGCACTGAACTCCAAGTAGCTGCCTCCAAAATATCTTTAGTTGCCAGCCCCCTTAAAAAAGCTGTCAGTGGCAGTAGCCCTAGTGGAATGAGGCCTAATCCCAGCTGGAATCTCCTTGCCATGATGGGAATAACAGAAAGCAATGCAAAACCCAATCCACTTAGAAATAGTTTGTTTTGACACAGGCTTGCTCTGAGAACTCAAAGCAAAAGAAACAAATAACTGCTGAGACTGCCTGAACCCTTTAGTTCTGCTCAAATAATATCGCAACTGCCTGTGTACATCTAAAGTGTGCAAAATCTTTTCCCCTTTATTCTGGGGATTTGCATAAAAAGTAGGCAAATGAATGGTTTGGTTTAAAGCCACACTAGAAACCACTTTAGGCATAAAGGAAGGATTAGTACGTAAAGATACCCTATCCTTATGGAAAATTAAGAAAGGCTCAACCGCCATAAGGGCCTGCAATTCAGAAACCCTTCTTGCAGAAGTAATGGCCAACAAAAAAGCAGTCTTCCATGATAAATATTTCAACTCGGTAGTAGCTGCAGGCTCAAAAGGTTGTAGAGTAAGTTTCTCCAACACAAAATTGAGATCCCAAGCAGGAGTAGGAGATCTACGTGGGGGTCTTATATTCTTTGCCCCTCTAAGAAATTGCTTGAACAAAGGATGAGAAAACAATGGTGGGTCACAGTCATAGTGAGCCGAAATTGCTGCAGCATGAACCTTAATAGAAGAGAAGGACAAACCTTTGTCCAGTAACTCAGTAAGATATTGAAGAGCCACACTTAAATTAGGCTCAGAAACATCAAAATCCTTTGCTGCACTCCAAAATAAAAATCTCTTCCATTTATCTGCGTACACTTTCCTTGTACTAGGCCTTCTAGCTTCCAAAATAACATTCAAAACTTGCTGTGGAAGTTGAGACCCTCTATGGTTCAAAACAGAATATGCCAGGCTGTTAGGTGAAGAGAGTGAAGCTTGACATTGAGTAAATGACTGTCCTCCTGAGACAACAGGTGTGGAATCGAAGGCAAAGGCCATGGAGGCTCCCGTACCAGACTTCTCAGTAATGGGTACCAGTGCTGTCGAGGCCAATCTGGAGCTATTAAAATCATCTTTGGCTTGTCCTGTCTGACCTTTAGAAGTACCTTTGGGAGGAGAGGCAGAGGTGGAAAGGCATACACATGAAGATTGCTCCAAGTGAAAGAAAGAGCATCCACTTTCCAAGCTGTGGGATGAAAACTTTTCGTGCAAAACTTTGGCAGCTGGTGGTTTAGTGGAGAAGCGAACAGATCTATGTCTGGAGTTCCCCATGACACTGTCAATTTCTGAAATACATGAGGATCCAATTTCCACTCGTGGGGATCCATAATTCGTCTGCTCAACACATCTGCTAAGGAGTTCTGTGCTCCCGGCAGAAACCTTGCCTGAAGATTTAGCTGTAAACTGAGAGCAGTCTCCCACAAAATCATTGCTTGTCTGCATAGAGGATAAGAATGTGTTCCCCCTTGCTTGTTGATGTACCACATGACAGTTGTGTTGTCTGTTAGAATCAACACCTGCCCTGGAAGAAGTAAATCCTTGAAAGCTATTAATGCAAACTGGACTGCTAACATCTCCTTCAAGTTGATATGTAGATGTTGTAGTCTGGCAGGCCACTTGTCTTGTATCCATTTTCCATTTAGATGAGCTCCCCAAGCTTTGTCTGAGGCATCTGTCGTTAGAATCTGACTCGCCTCTGGCCGGGTCACAGAGAGTCCCTTGTTTAGGTGACATTCCTGAGCCCACCACAAAAACTCCTTTTGAATGCAAGGTATTATCTGAATGACAGTGTCCAGATCCTGGCAGTGCTGTGTCCATACATTTTTGAGATACCATTGTAGCTTCCTCATATGCAGTTTGGCATTGGGAAGCACCAGAATACAAGATGCCATGAACCCCAAGGCTTGAAGGACTGTCCTTGCAGTCAGCCTGGACTGATGAGACAATTGATGAAAGTAAAGGGAAAGATTCTTTTGTTTGTCCGGGGTCAAAAAGGCCATCTGGGATGCTGTATTCAGTCTCACACCCAGAAAGCACATGTCCTCAGAGGGTACTAGACTGGACTTTATTTCGTTCACAGAATACCCCAGGCATCTTAGCACTGCTATCACATATTCCAAATGATGAAGAAGCTCGTCCCTTCCTTGAGCCAGAATCAGGCAATCGTCCAAATAAGGATAGATCTGAATTCCTTTTAGCCTGAAGAAAGCCATCACTGGAGCCAGAACTTTCGTGAACACTCTGGGCGCAGTAGATAAGCCAAAGGGCAATGCAGAGAACTGATAATGAGAAGTCCCAGCCCGAAAACGCAGATACTTCCTGCAACTCAGTCTGATAGGAACATGAAGGTAAGCCTCCTTGAGATCCAAAGTTACCATCCAATGATCTTTGCCCAGCAGAGGTAAAAGCTGTTGTAACGTCAACATTTTGAACTTGGGAATGTCCAGATAAGTGTTGAGGATAGATAAATCCAAAATTGGTCTCCACGTGTTCCCCTTCTTTGGTACTAGGAACAGGAGAGAATAAAAACCTAGGCCCACTTCCGGCATAGGGACTGGCTGTATGGCCCCTATTTGAAGTAGCAGAGAAATTTGTTTGTGAGCCTCTATTCTTTGCTGAGGAGGAACGTCTGGCATGCCTTTGAAAGGAGGCAAGGTATGGAAATAAAACCTGTAACCTTGGTGTATGATATCCAATACCCATCTGTCTTGGGTAATTAAACTCCAATTTTCCTTGAAAAGTGCCAACCTTCCTCCCAAAGGTGCTGCCAGACGAGAAGGCTCTGGCAGCTGAAAAGGTAGATCATTGGGTCTGTTTATGAAAGGACTGACCCCTGCCCTCACCCGAAGACTGTGCAGGTGAACTCCCTGTTCTAGGCCTGAAAGAGCCCTGAGCTCTGCCCCTACCATGTCTAGATCTACCCCTAGACTGGGAATCATAAGAAGGATACGTCCACCCCTTGGTAGGCCAATTTCTACTAAACTTCGGAGGCTGAACCTGCAAAAAATCTTTAACAGTCTGCATAGACTTAGCCTTGTCTTCCATTTTCTTTAAGACTGCCTCAATAGGTGAACCAAACAACACATCAGATTGTAAAGGAGCATCTAAAATCCTTGTCTTAACATGGTCAGATAAATTCTGATCCCTCAGCCAGGCGTGCCTGCGAAGAACTGACCCAGTGGCAGCCACCCTAGACAAGGCCTGTACAGCATCAAAACCACATTGCAAAGAATGCTTACCCACCTGTTCAGGAACATGTACTAAATCTTGTAACTCCTTACACTCAATACCTTCCGCCAGAGCATCTACCTTAGACTTCAATTGAGAAAGTAGATAGTTTTGGTATTTCAACATGTGAAACTGGCAATTCAAAGCCCTCATAGCTAGGGTGGAAGTAGTATAGACTTTCTTTCCCCATCTATCCAAAGCCCTGGCCTCTTTATCTGGAGGAACTGGATTTTTAACAACAGAAGCCTTAACACCCTTAGGCCCCTGACTAACAGTTTCTGGGTCCGCCCTAGGACTCTTAAAAAGATACTTATGAGCTTCAGGCACCCTGTAATACCTATCCGGTTTAACAGGAGCAGGAGGCAAAGAATCAGGATTAAGAGAAGCCTCTGCAAACACATCTTCCACAACATCCAGAACAGGAGGTATAGCCAAAGGCCTATGCTGGGGTAAAAACAAAAATTCCCTAAGCCTTTTCCTGGAATCAGAGAAGTCCTGACCTTCCCACTTAAAATGCTCCCTCATGGAATGAAGAGTCTCTGAAAAAGAAAAATCCTCAGGAGGAGAAGCAGAAGGAGTAGAATCATCCACATCAGAATCAGAATAAGGAGAATACTCCTGCAAATCTTCAGCCGAAGACTCTGAAACATCCGAAGCTTGCTCAAAACTTCCCAACTCAGGTTCCACCCTAGGTCTCTTATCAGGAGGGGGCAAAGAACCTCTAATCAAAGTAATCAAATCTTCTGCCATTTTAAGCATATGCTTCTTGGGCACAGATCCTGAAGAACTAGGAGTGACACCAACTGAAGCTAAACCTGGCCTGCCTCTGGGAGAAGCCTTGGAAACAGAAGGAGAGGGCCTAACCACCCTAGGAAGGGAGGGAGTACAGTAACCTGAGAAGCCCCTTCAGCCTGACCTGCCTCCTGAGAGGCCACATCCTGCAATAACAAAGTCTCCCCCTGGGACTCCAGAGAAACCTCCGGCGGAACCACCGGCTCCACCAACACCTCTAAAGAACCGGCGTCCGGTACGGACGACTCTTCTTGCCTGGGCTTAGCTGCTTTATCCTTGCGCTTCTTCGAAGAAGCGGACGCCGGAGCATCCGACGGCATATTATAATTGCACCGCTTCCCGAAGACTAACCTGGCACAATCTAACCTTCTCTTAATAGTGCGCTTATTGAATCTTGCACAAAAGCGACACCCAACAACGTCGTGCTCAGGCCCTAAACAAGGAATACACAAAGTATGATAATCCCTATGCGGTATCTGTTTCCCACAAGAAATACAGTTATTCACTTTTTCTGACATCCGGTAAACCACTGAGGCAAGAAAAAACTAAAATATTCCCAACGGGGTACTTAGCCAACTTTGACTCTGTCTGAAACTCCGAATTCGAAAAATTTCAGAACGCCGAACGGCACTTGCAACGCTGCTTCTGCATCGGACCATGCGGCAAAAAAGACTGAGGATATGACGTCGGTCATGCGCATTTGTACCCTGACGTCCTGATGTCAGTCTAATGCGCCTTAACCGACGTCAGCCTTATACTTTGATATTCGGGCCGACCGAGGACAGCGGACTACCCAAGTGTAAGGACTGCAGCAATGTGAGATGAAGAACATCATGCGTAATAAATTCAAAGCTTAAGAACACATCTAATAATTATTCCAGATCACACACCAGTAAAAACTAAGAAACAGATGTAGGGTAATGGAGTAAAATGAGACACTGGAGCTTTCCACTTACCTGTTAAAAATAAAGTAATTTAAGGAATGGGTAGAAGAAATGATTTCAAAGTTACTGGGGAAGCAAGAAATTTCTTCAGAAGGGATCACCAGCAAATCAGATAAAAATCAAAATGGAGTTAAAAAAAATGGTAGAAATAACAGAGAGAGAGAGAGAGAGAGAGAGAGAGTTAGTTATCAGAGTTGCACAAAACAGAGGAATGTCAAAACAAGAAAAGGTACATATGGAAATCTTCATCAAAGACTTAATTATATCAAAATTAGAGTTAGATGAAGTTCAACAATTAACAGCCAAGACAGAAAGAGATGAGAAAAAATGCTGATGTATAATCAATCAACAGAGAAGTCTCCACTCCAGTGGACATTAGGAAGTTAAGAGGGAAGAAACTGACAAAGAGCTTGAAGGTTTTGTTTAACAGTACTTTAAAAGAGGGGCAGGAACCAGGAACTTGAATAAAGGTGCAGTGGCTGTATTACCCAGAGTAAGGCTTCATACCCAGCTTTACAGACGCATTTCAATTTTAAACCATAATTACATAATATTTATACCTATACTAGCCAAGACTGTGGCAGTGGTGTCGAGACTGAATCATCCAGGCTGTCAGTCACAGTCTCTCCAAACTGGAATGCATTAGTCTCCCATGAAACAGTGTGAGTAAACCCAGTGTGTGAGCTGTAGTAATTGCCCTTGGTTCTCCCTTGTAATGGTACTGGCATTTCTCTCTAAATTTTCAGAAGTACCTTGTGAAACAGTGAAAAGAGTGGAAATGCATACAGGAGCATTCCAATCAAAGGAAGTGAAAATGCATCTGTCCTCCAAGTATGGTTGAAGGGATGTGTGGAACAGAATTTTTCAAGCTGTCTGTTTTGAAAGGAGGTGAACAGATCTACTTGAGGTGTTCCTCATATCTGGACAAGATCCTGGAACATTGATGTCTCGAGCTACCACTCATGCAAGCATGTCAAGGATCTGCTTAGTCTGCCTGACACAAAGTGTAAGATGCCTGAATCATCAGAGAATGCTGTAAAAGCCAGCTTCCAGGCCATCAATACCGACTTGCACAGAGGGTATGTCCTTGTACCCCAATGTTTGTTGAGGTACCATATCACAGTGGTCACCACAACAGGAAGACTCAGAGTCCATAGGTGATGAAGGACTTTCAAGCTTTGGATCACTGCCAGCATTTCCTTGATATTGATGTGCTTCCATGCATGCCTGGGACTCAAGTAGCCTACACTTGCACTCCTCACTGACACAGCTCCCCAAGCAAAGTTTGACCGATCTGTCAGGACAGACTGAAGTGGGAAGAAAGGAAGTCCTGAACTGATTCTCAACCATTCTCTCCACCAATGTAGCTCTCACTTGATGAAGGGTAGCACTGGCAACTGAGACTCCAGGGAATGTAGGTGCTGGGCCCCAAAATTGTGTGCATACCACTGAAGCTTCCTCATGTGGAGATGGGCCAGTGGTATTATGAGAATCATGGACACAATCAGTCCTACATTTTTTTATGAATTCCCTTGCCAAGATGATGTTTCTCCTACAGAATTCCTGAAACCTCATCTGGTATGACAGAAAGAAAGGCCATTCCTTTGTCTGTGTCAATTAAGCACTCCTGGAAGTCAATTCTTTGCAAAGGTGTCAGGCATGACTTCTGAAGGTTGAACTTGAACCTTAGCTGGGAGAGTAAAGTCAAAACTGATTCTAGAGATTCCAAACACCTGGAAGCAAGCTCTGCACAGATCAGCAAGTCAACCAAGTATGGAAAAATGTGATTACCACTAGTCCAGCAGTGAGCCACTACTGGAGCAAAGAATTTGGGAAATACTCGAGGTGCAGTAGATAGCTCAAAAGGCAATGCAGATAACTGACAGTGTGAACAAGACACACAAAAATCTCAGAAATCTCCTGAAGTAAGGAGCAATGGGGCTATGATGATATGCACCTGTCTAGTCTAGGGTCACCACGAAGCAATCATCTGGCAGAAAAGGAAGCACTATCTGCAGGGTGAGTATCTCGAACTTGGGGTCCTTGACATAGGTATTCAGAAAAGATAGGTCCAATTTGGGGATCGAGAAAATTTTGGAGTAGAAACACTTTACTCTCTCCGAAAGAGGGAATAACTATGATCAGAGTCCAGCATGTGCTGAAGAATAGGAGAGAATAATGAAGTCTGATCAGGTCAGAGAGGGGGAACTTGGATGTTTTTCCACTGCCACCTCTACCACACCACCCATTTGTCAGAAACCACTGACAGCCAGGCCACCTTGTTGACAGCTAACTTGGGGAGACGGGCAACTTGGGAAAGATGGATGCTCAAACCTCAATAAAGTCATAGGTTGGAAGGAGTAATCATTCTTGGGAAAAGAAACCTCATTAGGTTTGGCAGAGTTCTCGTCCTGCTATTTCCTTTTGGTGCTTTGTTTCTTGTTTTGCTGGGACTGTTTGTGGGGCCACTGAAAATTATCCTGCTTATAGGGAGGAAACTTGGGAATATGGAACATTACAGACACCCCTTGCATCATTTTACCTCTGCTGTTCTCGTGTTTAAGGATGTGATTATCTGTTGTGACAAACAAAATCAGAATCAATCAAGTGGAGCATTCCTAATCTCATTTTTTTTTAACTCAATCAGAAAAATTTTGGCTATGCAACCAAGCGTACCCCTCTTTACCACAACGGACATCATAAATTTCTAGAAACAATATCAGCCCCCCAAGCCAATCTTTAAAGCATGTTTGATGCCTGAGAAACATCATAAAAAGCTCTTTCATACAGTCTTTATGCTCAACAGAAAATGATGCAGAAAACTTGCCTAAACTATATGGACACCTCAACACAAACTTCCACATAAAACACTGGTAGTTCTAATCTTTAAAATGCTATTATGCTGAACTCTGCCAGCTTCCTTCCCAGAGATTCTTGCCACTTGCCTAGTTTATCTTGAGGGAATGAGTTGGAAGAAGATGTTGTCTTTTTACTGGTTAAGGTTACTGTGAACAGAAACACAGGGTCTGCCAACAAGGGTGCTTTGAGGCCAGGTATGGCTGAGCACACCCTCAATTTCAAACTCTTTTTTTAGGAAGAGAATCGTTCAGCAGAGAAGAACTGCAAGCTTTCAAAAAACATCCTCTAACAATGGGATCAAAGGAAGGCAAGTCACCACATCTGGAGCCTCATATTCCAAATTATCATACACCTTACTGATCTTGGGAACAAACTATGACTGCTCTCAAATGAAAACATATCTAAATCTACCGAGCATTTGGGAAAAGACAAACATCTGTTTAGGTTTCTGACCCTGTTTGTTCATAGAGAAAACTGAGTGGTCAGAGTCTGACACATCCAAAACCTCAGACTCTGGATCCCGTTCAAAAAATAAAGATCCTTGGGTGGGTGACCAAGGGTGGTAGCACCAGCATTACTCATAACCCGGATTTGCACCCCATAACCAACAACCTAAATAGTAGGTCTAGCGATAACCACCAGCTCAGTGAAAACACAGTTGAAGACGTGGTGCGACTTTTGTCTCTTTATTTGCATGCATTACACTAATGGCAGAATCTCCAGGGGTAGAGACATTTCAGCACTATTTATTTATTTATTTTTATTTAACATTTGTTGACCGGGCTAGTCCAGCTGGATATATGTCCATTTTCAGTGGAGGCCCGGGGAGAAAAGCTCCACAAATTACAACAACATAAAAGGTCAAGACAAAGACAATAACAGTATAATTTGGTACATAAGTTTTAACAATTATAGTACAAGCCTAAGATTATATATTTTATATTTCAGTAGGAAAAAGGAAAAATTTATCTAAGAATAGATGAATAAGACTAATACATTTGTATTAGAAATGGTGTAGTACAAATCTTTATAACATATTACAAAATTAGATACACCTAAATAGCAACTTATTCTGTACTTCCGACTTCCTCTACACCTAGACAGGTTGGTTCTCCTATACCTGAACAGCCCTGAATGACATGTTTGACCTTTGTGTCACACATTTGTGGTGCTACCACCACACCAAAGGACCTGGGGGCAAAATAGGGCAAGTGGTCCGATAGTCTGCTCAACGCTACTCTGGAGTCAAAGGCATACTTCTTGATTTACTTTTATGTTTTCTAAGTACACAAGGGGCAGATGTTAGGGGGACACTGTATCAGTGACCATCAAGTCAGGGGCCAAAAAAATAGCCAGGGTAACACCAAATTATGGCTGCAAGGTCAGCCATTAAAAAAAAAAAGAAGAAGTTATGCACTTAGCATAATGTTCCACGCGAGTTGTTCATCTCCCCTTCATTCTTACAGATGGGTTCGGAGCCGATCCTCAGATCTGGGTCAGCCTACTACAAATCTCGAGGTCTTCAGACACCTCAAAGCCAAGTCCCTATCCCATGATGCACCTAGAGTTACCTCAGATCTTGTTTGCTGTGTATAATACCACATGTCATTCTATCACTCTATAAGAGAAAGCCATAGAAGGGTTGAGCAACCAGAAAGAATCTTGTATCCCGGTCTTTGAAAAACCCTGGAGGGGGTAAGAGGGTGGGAAGTAAGAACAAAGGTGAGATGAACAACTCACATGGAACGTTATGGTAAGTACATAACTTCTTTATGTGAAGTTGTTCTATCTCGCCGTTCATTCTTACAGATGGGTAGGATGTCCCAAGAACCTTCTACCTCAGGTGGCTCACGGGAGTATGTTTTTCAGGACAGTAGACCCAAAAGAGGCCCTGTCAACTTTGTAATGAGTGATAAAGGTATGAGGGTCTTGACCAAGTGGCTGCTGAACAAATGTTGTCTATAGGAAGTCTAGCAGAAAAGGCAGACGATGTAGACACTGCTCTGTTAGAATGAGCCTTAATTTTGTGTTGTAAGGGCATATTAGCAGCTGAATAAACAAATGTGATACAACTGGATAACCACTTGGAGTTGATTTTGCCACTGGCATACCTTTTCTGGAATCTGAAAAGGAAAAGAAAAGCTGTTCTTATTTCCTAAACTCTTTTGTCCTATCCAAGTAAAACCTGAGCTGTCTATGAACATCAAAGCTTGTGCAGCATATACTCTAAGTTGCTGGAGTGATTAGCGAAGGACACTGGCAAATCAATAACTTGGTTAAGGTTAGCTTCAGTACAAACTTTAGGCAAAAAGGAGGGATTAGTTCATAGTGAGACTCTGTCAGCATGAAAAATCAAATAAGGAGGCTTAATGGACAAGGCTTGAAGTTCTGACACACTGAAGTGTTAGCTACTAAAAAGACAGTCTTCCATGACAAATATTTCAAATTGCATGAGAAAGCTTGTTTGGATGGAGGGAGAATAATGCGAGAAAGTATAAAATTTAGATTCCATGGGGTATACGGGGATTCCACAGGTGGTCTGAGATGAAAAGTCCCTTTGAGAAAGGCTTTGGATAGTTTGTGTGACATTATGTTCAATCCTTCAAATCCAAGGTGAAAATTACAGACAGCAACAAGTAGAACCCAAACTGTTGCTGCTGCAGCTCCTTTGTTGAAAATCATGGTCAAGAACTCTAGTACTGAGACCAGGAGGGGCTAGGTAGGGATCAGTGTTGTTTTGAGAGGCCATATAAAAAAAAGTTTCCATTTGCTAAGGTATAGCCTCCTCGTAAAGGATTTATGAGAGGATATTAGAATTTGCTGCGTCTCGTTAGAAAGGTTATGGAACCTGGCTATGATGGGAATTGCAGCAGCCAAGCTGTCAGCTTCAGGGACTGAAGAGAGGGATGAAGTTTCCCCAACGAGTGCGTCAGAAGATCTGGAACTGGGTCGAGAATCCAGGGGTCCTCCAACTGATGAAGTCGAAGGAAGAGGAACCAAATCTGATGAGGCCAATGAGGGGCTATTAGAATTATGGTCCTTCCCAGGGCTTTTGCTTTCTGTAGTACTTTGGGTATCAAGGGAATTGGTGGGAATGCGTAGAGGAGAC
Source organism: Protopterus annectens (assembly GCF_019279795.1). Lineage (NCBI taxonomy): Eukaryota > Metazoa > Chordata > Ceratodontiformes > Protopteridae > Protopterus > Protopterus annectens. The sequence goes on along the minus strand of NC_056744.1, from coordinate 122,205,637 downwards.
TCGGAGGCCAATCATGTACGAGTGCGTCCCTTGGGGTTTCTCCCGGAGGGGGAATCAGGGCAAAGTAGTTTCTGCATTTCGTGTTCATGTGGTTGGCGAAAAGGTTGCAGCAAAGCTGGCCCCACATGCGGAATATCCTGTCTATTTCTTTCTAGAGGGACCACTAGTGAGGCAACAAAATTGCTTTGCTCAGCTTGTCTGCTATCACGTTGGATTTCCCAGGAATGTGTGTTGATAACAGAAAGCGCTGGGTGGATGTAGCCCACTGCCATACTCTTGGGGCCTCACAACAAAGGGGGTAGGTCCTGGTTCCTCCTTGTTTGTTCAAGTACCAGACCACTGACATGCTGTCTGTCTGAATTGCAATTGTACCCAGAGGAAGAGTGTCCTGGAAGTGGTGCAATGCTAAAAGTATTGCTCTCATCTCTAGGACATTGATATGCAGATGCATCTCCTGATCGGTCCATGAGCCTTGGGCTGTTCTTCCCTGAAAATGCCCCCCCCCCAACCCTATCAGGGAAGCGTTCGTGGTCACTGTAGCCACTGGTGGGGGTAGAACAAAAGGAAGACGTATCGTGACATGAAGAGAGGTCAACCACCACTGAAGATCCTTTTTGCATGCGTTTGTGATCATTATGAGAGGAGACATTGGGAGCTCTTGGTAAGACCATTGAGTGAACAACAGCCATTGCAGAATCCGCATGTGCATGCGACCTAACAGTATGGCTAATATTGCGGCTGCCATCATGCCAAACAATTTTAGTACTTCTGATGCTGGAGCCTTGTTTTTGGATATGATATTGCAGACCTGCTGACGGAGTATTAAGACTCTTTCTACTGGAAGTCTCAAAGTGGTGGTGGTGGTGTCCAGTTCTGCTCCGATAAAAACGGTATACTGCAATGGTGACAGGGTAGATTTTTCTGAGTTTACTGTAATGCCCAGATGACTGCAGAATGAAAGAGTGGTGTTCCTGGCTTGTATGAATGGATGGCTGGTGGTGGCGGTAAGGAGCCAATAGTCTAGCTACATGAACACCTGGAATCCTAAACGGCTCAGGTGAGCCGTGGCCACTGCCACACATTTGGTGAACACTCTGGGGGCTGTAGTGAGACCAAAGGGCAGGGCTTGAAACTGGTAATGATTGGCCCTCATCCGGAAGCGCAGATGATCCCCGGATGGTCTGGCCATTTTTATGTGGTAGTACACATCCTGAAAATATAATCGAGCACATCCAATTGTCTTGCCCTAAAAAAAAGAAGTATAGACTGAAGCAGGACCATCCAGAACATCTCTTTCTTGACAGATCTGTTTAGTCTGCTGAGGTCCAAATTAGGTCTCCAGTCCCCTGTCTTTTTTGGAACTAAAAAGAATCTTGAATAAGTTCCGGATCCTATCTGGTCTGCTGGGACTGGTTGGGTGACTCTTTCTTAGCAATGATCGGACCTCTACTGTTGCCTGTTCCCTGTAACTGGGTGTAACGTCTGGGATTTTTCTTGTCAGTGGAGGGGGTGTGGTGAAAGGAACGAAATATCCTCTGGAAATGATGCTTTGTACACAGTTGTCATTTATTTTGAGCCAGGAATCTGGATACAAAGATAAGCGACCCCTGACTGCCTCCAGAGTAGGATAGTCAGGCCTCCTTTCAGGAGTGCTGGTAGGGCTTCCCAAAGAACTGATCTGTCGCCCTGGTTTTGCGGACCACCTCTGCTGCGAGGGTGGCATCTTCCATTATTGCCCCCTCCTCTGCGCCTGGAGGGGGTTCATCACGTGTGTCCTGAAAGGCTCCTTGAGTTTTAAGGAACCACATCTTTCCTCCCCTTTGACCCTTGGGGTAGGGTCTGGCAGGGGTGGAAAAACGGACTCCGACGGCAGACAGAGTCTTTCCTTCCTGTTCACAACTGGTCAAAGTTTCCTTAACTTTGGGCCCGAAAAGGGACAAGCCATCAAAAGGGGTGTTGACAAAGGATGACTTAAAGGGCTCTGCAAAGGAACACAAGCACATCCAGGAGGGTCTCCTAAGAGCAATTCCTGTACCCGCTGACCTGCGAGCTCCATCAGCTGCATATGAAATGAGGAGCATGGACGGGTTTACTATGGAACTGAGGGTAGCAAGCTGGGAGGCAACTTTATTTGAAGCTCCTGCAGCTACTGTACCCTGAAGAGCATCTCCGACCTCTTTTAGGAGATATCTTTGAAGTCTAGTAAAATGGGTGAGATAGTGGAGCGAACGCAGTGCAAAAGTCGCTGAACTGTATGTGCGCTTCCCATATCTATCTATGACGGCTAGAGGAGGAAGTTTCCGAAATTTCATTTTTGGTGGCTGCCGCCACCACCATGGCATCAACTGGCACTCCCTTAGTAAGAAAAGATCTGTCCTGGGGGAGGGCAGAAATAAATTTATTAGGCCTCCTGGGGACAGGCTCCATGGTGTCCAGAGACTCCCACGTTCTTCGTGAAACCAGCTGCATAAGCTCATCGAAGGGCGAAGACACCCAAGAGGTGGAGGGCTGAGACCCGAAAGCCTTCAGGAGAACAGACTCGTCTTAAGTAGGTTTGGTGGATTGCTAGTCACCCCTCTGCCTAAGGATTTCTATTATCTCAGCAAATGAGATATCCTCAGAGGGGGACCGTGGGGACCCTTCTGATTCATCCAAGTCGGTATCGGATGTGAGACACTTCTGTAAATGCTTACTCTTACAGATTCTCTTCCTGGGAACCTTATCAGTGGGAGCTTCTGGTGAGGTCTCGGAAGACCAGGGGTCACCCAATGGGGCTTCCTGAGGCTCTGGGTCTCTACGCTTGGCAAGGATCTGTGAAGCAGAAGCAGACACAGGTGCTTTTGGGGAGGAGGTAGCCAGACCTGAAGTAGAAGATGTCTTAGGAAACATAACTCTCCTCATGGCTTCAAAGGCACCTCTGCTCCGATGAGAAGGGACTAACGGATCCGAGGAAATCGTCGATACCCCCGGCAGCAGGACAGTGGGCTCAGAGCTAAAGGTAGGAGCCGAGCTCATCAGAGCCGAAGCCCTGAGAGGCAGAATCGGAACAGACAGATCAGTCCGACTATCCTCCCTGGACCCGACGAGAGAGTATCAGCTCATAGATTCCTCGATCGGCACCAAGGACGTCAGAGTAAATGGAGCCAAGGACACTGGAGCAGGTGTCGGCTCCGAAGGCTCAACGATCATCAAGTCTGACTCCTTCAGCTCCAAAGGACCAGTACGGCTCGGAGGAGGAAATGTAGTAGATGGTAGAAGGGTCTTCAGTTCCAAAGCCGTTTGGGTCAGAGCCAATAAATATTTAGCAAAGACCGGTGCCTGTAAAAGCTTCTGCACCACACGATCCACATCTAAATTGGAAAGGCTTATCAAAGACCGAGATGACTGGATAGAAGGAGGTACAGATTGCAGGAGTGGAGACTTAGGCACTTCGGATACCGGTTCCAGAACCAGGGACCGGCTCCTAAAGGACAAGACGGTCGGTTCTGAGGGCTGTGGAACCGACAAAGGTTTTTTAGATTCCTTTACCTAAGAAGTAGTAGAAGCCTTAGAAGACTTTGAGGATTTGCTAGACCTGTCCTGATCGCTCAAAGCTTCTTGAAAAGATGGTTTGACTAAACTTGTCAATTAACTTTCTCTTTCTCTCCTGGAGAACCCTAGAAGAGAAAGAATGACAAATGGAGCAGCTTTCCTGAAGATGCAATGCTCCCAAACAGTATTTACAATTCACATGACTGTCAGTGACAGACATTTTCTGTCCACATTTAGGACATTTCTTAAACCCTGACTTAGGGTGTTTATCTTTATCCTGGTCAGCCATACTGAAACACACAATCTCAAGAGGGTGCTGTAATGAACAAGACACACTCAAAAAAGCTATCAAACAAACCCTTTTAAAACTATGGGCTTAAAATACTAATAAGCACACGTGCACACTCTATACTACTTATCTAAAACTCTAAAGACTAAAAATCTAAATCTATTCAAAAGCTGTGACAGAAAAAGTCACTATTCAAAGGCACACAACTACTATATAACTACAGTAAAGATTTAACAAGGCCTAAAATAAAACAAGGCCAAGAGAGCTAACAACTAGTTAAGAAAAAAGACACACCAAGGAAAGGGAAACTACACAATAAGAGCTTAGCTAAGTCTAAAGAAGAAATACATCAAAATATTTTTTTTAAGTATTATTATAAATTTGAAGAAAAAAGTTTTGTACTGGCCCGAGCTATGCGAGGAACCTACGATCTACTGCAACGGCAAACTAAATCTGAGGTAACTCTAGGTGCATCATGGGATAAGGACTTGGCCTTGAGCTTTGTAGTAGGCCGACTCGGAGCAATTTGTAAGAATGAACGGTGAGACAAAACAACTTCACATCTGTAGTTTAGTAGTTTGCAGTGACACAGTTCAAAGCACAAAATAAATGCACAAAAGTCCCTCAACTTCTGTAGAAACAAAAAACAGAGGTAGTCACAGACTCAAATGAAAAGCAAACAGCATAAAATAATATTAAACAATAAAGCATAAACTTATAAAAAAAATTGTCAGAAATGTTAACTATGTCAAAACTGCAATGTAAACAAAAAATCATTTAAGGTGCTGAAATACTGCTCACTCAGCTCAAATAATCATAGCTCCGAAGAAGAAAAAATAAAAAATCAGTAACTTTTCCTGTCAAAACTTCCAAATTAAGCTTTTAGTGAACAGAAAAAAAAAAGATGCAATCAATTTGTGGCTTTAGAAGCATGAGGTAAGGAGAGAGACTGCACTAAACTAGCCTTAGTACAAAATTTATTTACTGACCTTTTTTTTTAACTAAGAAAGCCCAACTAGGTAACAAATACCCATTTTCACAGGATGCCTAGTGAGAAAAGCTGAAGAGTTGAATAACAGGAAATAAAACACTAGTACAAATCTAATTATAAAAGCATGTATATACTCAGTTTGACAGTGGAATACAAAGGATGAAATAAAACATAAGGAGACACCAGTGATGTAAAAATAAAAAAGAACTAAAAAAAGATGATTAAATATGACAATTAGTATATACAAAAGTATTAGAGGTATAATCAACTATGATCATAGGATCACAGAAGATAACTAGGTATCGACCCGGAGGTCATTTTAAGCCTAGACATTTCATCCCAATGTAGTACCACAGAAATGCTAGTCAATACCAAAAACTGCATTTAGTGATGACTGCCCATGTCCAGGAGGGTTGCGGCCTCTATTAAGCCTAGACATTTCATCCCAATGTAGTACCACAGAAATGCTAGTCAATACCAAAAACTGCATTTAGTGATGACTGCCCATGTCCAGGAGGGTTGCGGCCTCTACCCTGGTAAGAATTTACAGTGCCCCATCCCAAGGTTCCTCTTAAACAGTGTCATAGAGGTGCTCTGTTTCACACGTACTGGTAGCATTTTCCCTAAAAGCAGCAGTTGCTGGGAGATAAATCTGTCCCTCCAGCACATCCTATTTAAGTTACAGACCATATTTAAGTCTCTGGAATGGGTAGCCCTATTCTCGTTTGATTTACAGATATGCAATAAGTTCATTAGGTTTGGGTCTTGGATTGCTCTGTAAACCAGGCATATGTCTCCCCTAAGAAGTCTATATGATACGGAGTATAGTGACAGGGACTTTAGTCGGTCTGTGTAAGGGTCATGCTGGAGCCTCTTGATTTTCTTTACTAGAAACCTCTGAGGTCTCTCTAACTGCTGCAAGTGCTTAGTACAGTACATGCCAAATGGGGTGTTATACTCAATTATGGGCCACATAAATGCCAAGTACAGGGGGGTTATAACTTCTTTTGCTCTCGAGGTGATGTTTTTACTAATCAAGTGTGCTACATAGAAAGCTTTCCATACTACAGTAGACACATGGTGGTCGAAGTTAAGGTTGCAGTCAATTTGTGATCCCAGGTCTCTTACCACTTCATGGTACTTAACATATTGTTAATTAACTGAACCTCCCAGTTACAAATGACACTTAAGAAAGCATTTAAAAAAAATGCATCCTTACACCAGAACTAGAGAGGTTTGTAAAGATTTTGAACTGATGTGCTCCAATTTAGCAGCACAAAAAGAAAGGAATGGCCAGAGTATGGTTAACAGCTCATTCATTGTTCATGCACCAGCTCCCTGCAAGTGTCAACTTAATACCTTTTCATAATAAAGCTCAGTCCCACTACAAACTAAACAGGAAGGAAAATTCTGCTGCTAAAGTCAAAAATAGGAGTTTGATCTCTACTGCATGTTTTAGTCCCCAAATACAGCCACATAACCGTAAACTGCATCACCACAAAGATAACATGGCCGACTACATTATCATAGAAGCAAAAGTATTACGCTGCTGGAAAGCTAGCAATGTCATGCCTAAGCTTTATGAGAAAAATCAAAATATCCCAGCAAACAACTGGCCCACTGGTCCTCTCAGCCCTGCTCCAAAGGCTGAGGATAGAGAGAAACACCATCAGATATCAAACATTCCGCAACTGTACTACATATCAGCAGATGCTAAACATAGCTCCACTGCAGCCCATGGGAGAGGGTTACTCCCTTTTAAGAAGGACAGATATGGTCCTCAATAGTCTATAAAAAGGATTACATGTCAAACTGGGATGTGTTAAATACATTCAACAGTACATCACTTTCCATTTTTATGCTAATAGGTTATCTACTAAAGGGATCCACTCCTGTGACTGACCATGGTTCATGGACTATCTAACAGAACATATCCTAGCTACAAAATGAGGTAACTGTACTCTCTCACCTAAGGCCCAAAGGTAACAGTATAACTGGGTTCTGTTCTAGGCACACTGATGTTCTCAGTCTATGCCCAACATTTCTGGCAATAATGTAACTTCTGTGAAAAGAAGAATATGCATGCCAATTAACTGCTCTAATACAGCAGACAAGTCTGCTGTTGGGGCACATTTCAGACCATTGAAGGACATAAGAAGATACAAGTACAACCTGTGGGGAGAGGGCGGGTGTTGAAAGGTATAGACATACAGTATGATGAGAAGTTAGGTTAGCAATAATGTAAAGTATTGGTTAATGTAAATTATACAGGCGAAATGCAATGACATAGCTATGAATTGGTGAGAATTTTTTTGAGAGAAGACTTAAATACATGGAGGCTAAATAGAATTCTGACATTTCGGTTGGAGTTATAAACTTTGCCCTATACTTTTTATTTTATTTTATTTTTTTTTGGTTCATAGATTTCAAGCAGTTTTTTGTCTTGACAGCGCAGAGGGTGAATACACAGTAAAACATTCAAAAATGGCCAAAATACACAACTGAAGGTGAACCCCCCCCCCCCCCTAGAAACCAACAATCAGCTAAAAATAAAAAAATACAAGTTTTATACTATATAGGCAAACTAAACAAAAACAAAACAGCAAGCACATTTACAATTCTAAGCAGGGAAAAAAAATCAGGCAAGCAGCAGAATATACTATTTAAGCACTTGAGAGAAAAAAATGGAGGAAATAAAACCCGAAAGGGTTTCTTATCTGAGCTCAGCAGCTAAAGAGATTCGGAGTAAAGATAAGTCTTCCAACAAATAGATCCTTCTCTTACTATGGTACTAAAAAATAAAATGCGCTGTCTATAAGTCTGTTAAGCAGTCCCCCTACTGTCTGGTGATTGGTCCATCACACCCACAGATAGGCAGTGGGAGGGACTTTGACCTTTACTTGGCTGTCAGTGGATGGAAGCAAGGCACTACTACCCAAATGCCAATAAGAAAGTGTATTTGTTGAACATAAACAATTTTTTTTTTTACTTATGGATGATTTTTTTGTTCTTGATATAAAAAGTGAGACACTGGCTTTTCAGGGTTGCGGAACATTCTGAGACAGTTTCAACTTTTCCAGAATATAAAATAAATAAAATAAATGAAGATATAACAAAGGCTATAGCGATACGCAATGCACCTACACATGAAAAGGTTCAACAATACTCATTTATGGGGATAGAATATGAAGTTTCAGATATAAAGATTAAAAAGGATTATATTATGGCAGCTAAGATATATGGTAAGATACTAAACAAAAGACAGCACACAAATTGAGATGCTGGGAGCTCTTGGTTAAGAATTAGATAACAAAAATATAAAGAGTGAAAATGTTTCTAGTCCCTTTTGTTTTACATACAGGTCAGAATTTTTTTTTTTTTTTTTTTTTTTTTTTTAATCAAGAGGAGGAAAAGTTGTGCACCGTAATTAATACAGAGTTGAAAACTTAACTGGAAGGAGAAGAATGCATGAGTTAAATGGTACAAGAGGATTCTCCCTATTGAACAAGCTGGTTTAGGATTACTTGGCTTGAAGGGAAACTTTAGAGCTACACAGTTGAGGCTCATACATATAACACAAGTAGAAGAGCAAGTGGAAAGGCCTGATAATGACACTCGGGGTGGAGAAGTAAAAAGAGAGTAGGATTTCGTATGCAGGTCCTTAAGCAGAATAGCAACCATACAGAATGTTACATTTATAAAGTAGCAGAAATTATTCCAAGAACTAACAAAGCTAACCAGAGAATAGAGAAAGGCGATTCGGACGACAGGGATGACTGCAATAAGGGTTTCAAAGAATAGTCAAGATGAGGCTGGAATTTACTAGAGAAAACTGGCAAAAGAAACACTAACATAGGAGCAAATAACTAGAAAAAGAAAGGTAATAAAATGGGAAGAGGCCAAGAAGACATATGGACTGCAGGCTAGGGTCTGCCTTCCCTATTAAGGATTAATATCAAACTATAAGGCAAACAGAAAGGGGTAGAGGAACGCTAAGTGAAAAACCTGCTCTGGTAGAGTTTTTAGTTGACTCTAGAACAGAAGCTGCTATTAAAAAAGAAGAAGAAGAAGTGGGGTATATAAAATATTGCATGATAACTATAGGAATCAATTAGAGGAAGTTACAAAAGATTAGGAAGAGAGAATGAATAAGCAATAGGAAACAATGAGAGGACATATGTATGTCTTCCAAACATGCAACAAAGGCTACAAGATTTTTGATTTTTCTTGGAAGTGTTTGCATAGGTATTTTTATATCCCGAGCAGATTCCAAAGAAACTTTCCACAAGTAGATGGCAAACGATGGAGGTGCGAGGGGAAGAAAGAGGTAACTGGGAATAAGAAGTTATTTACTCACCATAACATTCCATGTGAGTTGTTCCATCTCGCCTTCATTCTTCACTGATGGGTTCGGAGCCGACCCATCGGCTCCGATAAGGCTGTTTGCAAAGCTCAAGGTTTACCAGTAGCTCAAAGCTCATCTAATGGCACAGTATTTTTTCATATAAGGGGTGGCGTAAGCCACAAAACTTTGGGCTAGGCTTATAAATGCCTTAGGGCAGATAGCCTAGTATAAACCTATGAACCTATGAACCTAAGACCAAGCCCCCTATCCCATGATGCACTGCTGGAATTACCTCAGATCTTGTTTGCTGCGTGTACTACATCCATATAAGAGAACTACCCACCCATAGAGAGGAAGAAGAATTGAGCAACCAGGATGAGACCAGCCTCTAGGTCAACTATCAGCTAGGTGGGGGATGGAGGGAGGGACGTAAGAATGAAGGCGAGATGGAACACCTCACATGGAATGTTATGGTGAGCACATAACTTCTTAATGTGAAGTTGCTCAATCTCACCATTCATTCTTCACTGATAGGTAGCGTCACTAGCACCCTCAATCTCGGGTGGCTCAAGGGAGTACATTCTTCAGGACTGTAGACCCAAAGGAAGGAAGCCCTGTCCCTAGAGGCCTTATCAACTTTGTAATTAGTGACAAAGGTATGAGGTTTAGCCCAAGTGGCTGCAGCACAAATGTTATCAAGGGGCAATTTGGCTTGGAATGCAGAAGATGTAGAAACTGCTCTGGTAGAGTGAGCTTTAATCTTGTGTACTAAGGGTGTATTAGCAGCTGAATAAACAAAGGTGATACAATCACATAGCCATTTAGAAAGCGTTGTTTTAGCCACTGGTCTACCTTTTCTGGCATCAGAGAAAGACACAAACAGCTGGTCTGACTTTTCTAACATCTTTTGTTCTGTCCAAATAATATCTGAGCTGTCTGTGAACGTCAGGTTTGTGCAGCATACACTCTAGTTTATTGGAATGGTTAGGGAAGAAGACCGGCAACTCAATGACTTGGTTGATATTAGATTCTGAACAAACTTTGGGCAAAAAGGAGGGGTTTGTCCTAAGAGAAACTCTATCAGCTATATGCTGATGTCTATCAGCATGAAAAATCAAATAAGGAGGGCTGATAGATAAGGCTTCAAGTTCTGACACTCTGCGGGCAGAAGTAATAGCCACCAGAAATATGGTTTTCCACGATAAAAATTTGGGATCACAAGATGATGCTGGTTCAAACAGGGGAAGAATTATACGAGACAGCATAAAGTTTAGATTCCAAGGAGAATAAGGAGTTTTCACTGTAGGCCTCATGTGAAAGGTTCCTTTGAGAAAGGCCTTGGACAACTTGTGGGACATTATGTTTAGCCCGTCAACTCGGAGATGAAAGTTAGATATAGCAGCCAACTAGACCAGAGCTGTTGCGGCTGCAGCTCCTTTATTAAAGATCATAGTCAAGAATTCTAATATGGACGTCAAGGGGGCTTGATAAGGATCAATGTTCTGCTTAGAGGCCCATATGGAAAATCTCTGCCACTTACTAAGATATAATCTTCTGGTGGACGGCTTATGGGAAAACAAGAGGATCTGCCTTGTCTCATTAGAAAGGTTATGAAGCCTAGCTATGAGGAAAACTGCAGCAGCCAAGCTGTTAGCTTCAGTGACTGCAACGAAGGATGGAGGTCCCCAGATGGATGTGTCAGAAGGTCCGGAACTGGGTCTAAAATCCATGGATCCTTCAAGAGATGAGGATGAAGGAATGGGAACCAAATCTGCAGAGGCCAATGACTGGCTATAAGAATGATGGTCCTTCCCAGTGACTTTGCTTTCTGTAGAAGTCTGGGTATTAGCGGGACTGGAGGGAATGCAAAGAGGAGACCCGGGGGACAATCGTGTACGCATCTCTCGGGGGTTCTTCCAGAAGGGGAATCGGGCCAAAGTAGCTTCTGCATTTCATGTTGATGTGACTGGCAAAAAGGTTGCAGCAAAGCTGGCCCCATTTGCGGAAAATCCTGTCCACAATCTCTTGCTTGAGGGACAACTCATGCGGCAACAAGATTGCCCTGCTCAGTTTGTCTGCTATCACGTTGGATCTCCCAGGGATGTGTGCTACCAACAGAATGCGCTGGGAGGAGACAGCCCACTGCCAAACTCTGAGGGCTTCTCGGCAAAGGGGGGGTAAGACTTGGTCCCGCCTTGCTTGTTCAAGTACCAGACTACTGACATATTATCTGTCTGAATTGCAATTGTCCCTAGAGGAAGGCAGCCCTGGAAGTACTGCCCTCATCTCCAGAACATTGATATGCAGATGTGATTCTTGATCCGTCCATGTGCCTTGGGCAGTCTTTCCCTGAAAATGCCCCCCCCCCACCCTATCAGGGAAGCGTCCGTGGTCACAGTGGCTACTGGAGGGGGTAGTACAAAGGGACGTCCTATGGTTACATGAAGAGACGTCAACCACCACTGGAGATCTCTCTTGCAAGAGTCTGTCATTAAAATCATGTGATTCATTGGAAGTTCCTGATAAGACCATTGAGTGAACAGCTTGAAGAATCCGCATATGCATCCTTGCTAATGGTATGGCCAAGATCACTGCAGCCATCAAACACAATACTTTTAAAACTTCTGAGACTGGTGCTGTCTATCCGTACCAATGAGCTGACATGCTGGCCAAGAAGAAAGACCCTCTCGATTGGTAGTCAGAGTGGTGGTTGAAGTGTCTAACTCTGCCCCAATAAAGGCGATATGCTGCGATGGTGACAAGGCAGACTTTTCTGAGTTGACTGTAATGCCTAAGTGATTGCAGAATGTATTCTCTTACCTGAATCAGTTGATGCCTGGTGGTGGAGGTAAGGAGCCAATCGTCTAGTTATGGAAACTAACCTGGAATCCTAGACGCCTCAGGTGAGCCGTGACCACTGCCATGCATTTGGTGAACACTCTGGTGGCTGTAGTGAGACCAAAGGGCAGGGCTCAAAATTGATAATGATTGGCTCCCAGCCGGAAACGCAGGTGATTTCTGGATGGCCTGGCCATTTTTATGTGGTAGTACGCATCCTTGAGATCTATCAAGCACATTCAATTGTCTTTCCCTAAAAAAGGGAAGTATAGACTGTAGCGTGACCATCCAGAACTTCTCTTTCTTCACAAATTGGTTGAATCTGCTGAGGTCCAAAATGGGTCTCCAGTCCCCTTGTTTCTTTGGAACCAAAAAGAATCTTGACTAAGTTCCGGATACTATTTGGTCTGCTGGGACTGGCTTGATGACTCTTTTCTAGCAACTTGTGGGCCTCTATAGTTGCTTGTTCCCTGTAACTGGGTGGAACGTCCAGGATTCTCCTTGTGGGTGTGGGTGGAGTGGAGAACAGTATGAAATACCCCCTGGAAATAATACTTTGTACGCAGCTGTAGTTTGTTAAATCTAGCCAGGCGTCTGGGTACAAAGATAAGCGACCCCCGACTGCCTCCAGAGCAGGACAGTCGGGCCTCCTTTCAGGAGCGCTTATAGGGTTGACCAGAGAGATTATCTCTGTCACCCTGGTGTTGCGGACTCCTTCTGCCGCGAGAGCGGCATCTTCCATTATTACCCCCTCCTCTGCCCCCAGAGGGGGGTTTCATGTGTGTCTTGAAAGGCTCCTTGGGCTTTTCGGAACCACATTTTGCCTCCCCTTTGGCCTTTTGGGGTAAGGCCGAGTAGGGGTAGAAAAACAGACTCCAGCGGCAGAGAGTCTTTCCCTCCTGTTCACACCTGGTCAAATTTCCTTCACTTTAGGCCCAAAGAGAGATGAGCCATCAAAAGGGGTGTTCACAAATGAAGACTTAAAGGGCTCCGCGAAGGAACACAAGCGCATCCAGGAATGTCTTCTTAGAGCAATTTCTGTACCCACTGCCCTACTCGTCCCATCAGCTGCATATATGAGATGCATGGACGAGTTCACAATAGAATTTAGGGTAGCAAGCTGAGCGGCAACTTTGTTGGAAGCCTCTGCAGCTACAGTACCCTGAAGAGTATCTCCCAACTCCTTAAGGAGATCTCTTTGCAGTCTGGTGAAATGGGTCAAATAGTTCAGTGATCGGAGTGTAAATGTCGCTGAACTAAACATGAGTTTCCCATATCTATCCATGATCCTGGACTCTCTGTTAGGAGGATGGATAGACGAGAAAGTCTCAGACATTTCCTTTTTGGTGGCCGCCACCATCACCATGGCATCAACAGGGATTCCTTTGGACAAAAAGGATTTATCTACGGGAGCAGAAATAAACTTATTAGGCCTCCGAGGGACAAGTTCCATGGACTCCAGTGACTCCCACGCCCTCAGAGACATCAGCTGCATGAGCTCATCGAAGGGCGGAAACACCCAAGAGGTGGAAGGTTGAGACCTGAAAGCCTTCAGGAGAAGTGACTCGTCCTCAGTAGGGCTTTTGGACTGCCAATCACCCCTCTGCCCAAGGATTCTGAGTATCTCCGCAAAGGAGATATCCTCAGAGGGGGATCGTGGGGACCCTTCTGACTCATTCAAGTCAGTGTCAGATGTCAAAGACTCCTGTGGGGAGTCCATGTGTCTCCTCTTGCACAATCTCTCCCTGGGGACCTCATCAGTGGGAGCCTCTGGGGAAGTCTCGGAAGAGCAGGGGGCGCCCTGTGGGGCTACCTGAGGCTCAGGGTCTCTATGCTTAGCCCGATGATGGAGTCAGAAGCGGACACAGGCGCTTTGGGGGAAGAAGAGGGCAGATCTGGTGTCGAAGATGTCTTTGGGGACAAGGCTCTCCTCATGGCTTTGAAGGCATCACAGCTCCGATGAGAAGGAGTCGACGGACACGAAGGAACCGCCAGCCCCTCCCGCACCGAGGCCGTGGGCTCCGAGCCAGAGGTAGGAGCCGAGCTCATCTGAGCCGAGGCTCCGATAAGTCGGTGCGACTATCCTCTCAGGACCCGACAGGAGAGTGTCGGCTCCTAGAGTCCCCGGTCGGTGCCGAGGACATCAGAGTAGATGGAACCGAGGATACCAGAGCAGGTCTCGGCTCCAAAGGCTCCAGGATCAGCAGGTTGGCCCCCGCCGGCTCTGAAGGTCCGGTACGGCTCAGAGGAGGAGCAGTCAAATCCGGGGTGGTGGTCTTCGGTTCTGATGCTAGGGTCGGAGTAGACAACAATTTAGCAAGGCCTGATGCCCATAAGAGCTTCTGCACCAATCGGTCCATATCCAAATCCGAGAGGCTGACAGAAGACCTAGAGGAGTGCACCAATGGTGCCGATTGAAGGAGTGGAGAAGCAGGTCTCTAAGATACCGGCTCTAGAACTGTGGTCTGGCTCCAAAACTAAAAGACACTTGGCTCCGAGAGCTGCGGAGCCAATGTCCCGGAATCCTCCACTTTTTTAGACTTTGAATCTTGGAGTCTCCTGAAGATTTCAAGACTTGGAGGACTTGCTGGCCCCATCCTGGTCATTCAGAGCTTCAGCAAAAGGATGCTTCAGCAACCCTCTATCAACAAGTTTCCCTTTCCTCTCCAATAAAACCCTCGAGGAAAAGGAGTGGCAAACACTGGAGGACTCCTGCAGATGTACAGCACCTAAGCAATAAACGCACTGAACATGCCAATCCGACACAGACATCTTTTGCCCGCAGTCTGGACATTTCTTGAATCCAGACTTTGGGTGTTTGTCTTTGTCCTCAGACATATCCAAGAAAAATCCGTTTAGGCTTAACACTAGAAACAAAGCCACACAAGCCTAAAGAAAGCCTAAATAAGTAACTCAGTTAAATCACAAAAAAACAAGTCTAGGCTCAAAGTTAACAAGCCTAGAGAAACAGGTAACTAGCCAGAATAATTAAGAAAACACACACACACTCTAAACAATGGCCCAAGGGCCAACACTGGATATATATATATATATATATATATATACACATACATATATATATATATATATATATATATATATATATATATATATATATATATATATATATATATATATATATATATATATATATATATATATATATATATATATATATATATATATATATATATATATACATATATATATATATATATATATACATATATATATATACATATATACACACACATATATATATATATATATATATATATTACATACACACACACACACACACACACACCAGTATATAATTAGAGAAACAACCAGGCTAAACACAAGGCCACTACAGCCAAGCTAAACTATTTAACAAGCACACGAAGGGAAGAGAGATTATAGGAAACTACAGAGACTACGTTATGACTCATCTATGGAATAATACCAAAAGGTACATCAAATATTATAGAACAACTTGCGAAAAATGCGTTTTTGGCTCGAGCAAAATTGGAACCTCTGAGATAAATGCCATAGCAAACTAGATCTGAGGTAATTCCAGCAGTGCATCATGGGATAAGGGGCTTGGTCTCGAGCTACTGGTAAATCTTGAGCTTTGCAAACGGCCGTATCGAAGCCGATGGGTCGGCTCCGAAACCATCAGTGAAGACTGAACGGCAAGATTGAACAACTTCACATCAAATGTTTGGGAGTGTAATGACTTGTTAGACTTTTGGTGAGAAAACGGGTGTGACTAAGGAAAAGATTTTTTTTGAGCTAGGACATAGGATATGAATTGCCTCAACATATTACGGCCTTGATAAGTTTAATTCTGGTTTCTGCAAAAAAAGCAGTTGCTAGAAAATGGAAATCAGTGTATAAACCAAATGTATCTGAAGGAGTCAATACTGTAACAGAGATAAAAGAACTGGAAGTGAGATCTTTAGAAAAGGGTTGAAGCAAACTACATACAAAAAAATTGAAATTGTGAGAACAATACAGAATAATGTGGTGAAGGAGCGAGGTTTAAGGGAAGTAAGGAATTGAGCAATTTATGTAATGTTGGATTGATAATTGCACAGAGAGAAATACATGTGATAATGTTTGTAACTGTGAACATGTTAATATTTTCTTTTATATAAATATACGTTTGCCTGCGTCTTAAATGATAATTCAATAAAGGTGTTAAAAATACTTGTTAAATTACCTATTTAAAAATGATGTACAACTATGGCAAAACATTCAGATGAAACTGCTACAAAAAGGTGTTAAACTATGAATATGCCAAAATCCTTCAGGAATCACTGAACAGGGTGTGTAATATAAATACACAAGTTAGTAGTCACAGGACAACGACATCCCACTAATTCATAAAGACAAAACGTGTTGTTTTAGAAAAATCACACTAACAAGGACAGTAGTCAATTTAACTGGAAGTATTTCTGTAAAATATGACAAATCATTCAAATAATGCCCTTTCTTTGAAGTGGTGCAATCCTCGAGAAGGTAACATTTAAGGAAGGGAATGTGGGGGAATTGTATCCGCTTCATTAAAAAAAAAAAAAAAATGCCTAGTTTGTACCACTTTGAAAGCAGCATTTTCAATTAAGTTGTCTTACTTGATGAAACTGCTCCTGATAAAAAATACAAACCTTGAAAAACAAACTTGAAGACATAAAGTAAGACAGGTACTTACTATCTTAAGAAGCCAAGCCTTAATACTTCAGTGGTACCTTTTAGCCTTTATATTTTTCAAATGAATAACCCAGAAATGAGCCGAAAAAGTATACTCTGGGGCAATTACAGGTTTTCCCCATCAATGAGGGATTGGGGGTACCGGGATTAAATTTGCGGTTACCCACTCATTCATCCAAATTATGTCTGAACAGAGTAAGAGAAGTACTTGGAACACTGTTCTATAGAAGCAATATTCTCTGTGACATATAACTATGTGGGGGGGGGGGGGGGTATGCTTACCAAAGGATACAGTTATACACTGTTTGGCATTTAGTTTTATCCCCTTGGATGTATACCGAATCATGAGACAATTTCTTACAAAGCTCTAGAAACAATACTGCATAAAATGCTTAATTCTGATTTTGTAAGTTTACTTAAAAAAAAAAATCACAATTAAATTAACAGATTCAGGTATTCTACTACAGCCTATCAAGGAGTATGGGTATTCTGTGTGGATTACACACAAATGAACCATGTAAACATGAAAAGTTGCACAGTTAAACAAATCTAAGAAATGACAAGCCCGACTTATAAGAAGAGACTTTAGGCCCTAAATACATCTTTGTTAGTGTAAAAAAAAAATCAGGAGGCAACTTTAACATCATCATGTACAAGGCATGTTGTTTGAGGCAGGACTTGGGTTTAAAAGAAAACTCAAACATAAAAGTAAGACCTTTTCATCATGACATATTATATAATCACCAATGTATCAAAATCAAGCTAAGTGAATTCTTGTACTACAAAAAACAAAAAGGGTCATCATAGGGACTGCCATGGCAACAATAATCTTTCAGTCTTCCAGTTCTTCTCTCAGAATGGCGTTTGGTAATATGTTACATCAGAGAAACAAAAAAATAAATAAGACCCTTTTCCTCTATTTATTTACTCATTTATTTTGGTAACATCAACAAACTTTCCCCTAGGACTCCTTCCTTGTCACACAGTGGAGCATTTCATCAGACCAGTCTTGTCTCTTGGGATGAGACTACCTCAGGTCACTGGACTATGAATCATGCCACTACCGGAAAGAGGCGTGGAGACAACATGGCCATCATACTGTTGGCTAAGCTGGTATTTTTTTTTAAATAGACGCCAATCGTACCACCTACATACTGACACTTTTTAAAAGCCACTGCCTACAATCAGGCATAATGTAGGAATATCCTTGTCCCCCCTCTTTAAGTGAGGAATGCTAACCCAAATCTTCCTGTAAGCCTGACCCCCAGTCTCCACCTAAATGCAAAGAATGGACTGCCACACCAACATGTCACGTCATCCCACCTCTAAACAGTAATGAGCAGGAATGGCCCTGTCATTCCTCTCCCCACTTGTCAGCTACGGCATGCACCTGAGCTGTTAAACAAACTGTAGCTAGCTGGATCATAGTCAGGGTTTTAAGCCTCTATGCCAAAGGAAGATGGATAACTCTTCTCCATTTACTTAAACAGTGCTGCAAGTCACTGTTTTTTTTTTTTTTTTTTGCTGACCCATGACTCAGTATGAATGTATAACAAATCACAGAATCCCTATGCTGCAAGTGTGACAGGCAAAAAAAACATAATCATCGGGTTGGGGGAAATAGGTTAAAATGTGTGCATATCTTTTGGCAAATTACAGTGCAAGTCTACACAAACAAAAAGGCTGTACATGGCCAATGCCTTTATTTCAGCTATGTAAACGATTTACTATTGAAGAGAACACAACAGAGAGGAAGAACACATTTATAATAAAACCCATCTGATGCAAAACATTACTACACTATACAAATTTCTTTCGTATGCAAGGACCCTCTCACTTGGTAGCACACCTGTATAAAATATGAAAGGGTGACTACCATTTTTACTGCCTGTTCTCTTCAAAAAAACATACCTAGAAAATCTTGGCAATCTTAGTACTACACAATAAAACTCCAAACATCTGCATTAGTAGTCATCAAAACTGGGGATTTCTCTTTAGCAAGACTAACCAAGCTTTAAGAGCAATGAACAGAATTGTTACATTCTGTCTTCATTACTGTGTTATACGCAGAAAACAAAAATTATAGTGTGAAACTGAAATTTCTAATTGTTTCCACCTCATACTACTTACAGTCCGTGTTTGCTTCTCTAAAGACAGGAGGGTCTCGATAGCTTCTTGTAGTCGTCCATCCTAGAAAAAAAATAAAACTGTCAAAAAGATAGTAGTTCCATTCTATGACCCAATATCCAGCTCTAAAATGCCTGCCTGTCGCAGACAAACAGGTGCATCAACTTTTTATATCTTTTTTTTTGGTAATATGAATTTATTTATACTTATTCCCTGATTTCCAACATCATCTTTCTCACTTGCTGCTACTCTGGTAATCCTAATACTGCCTCATAGAAATTCCATTTTCTGTTTTCCAACAGCAAAACATGTTGTCCTAACCTCAGGAAAGAAGCAGGAATAGAGGGAAATTATCACTGGTAGGTCTGAGCAGTAACAGGGGCAATTCCTGTTAACTCCTCCCACTATTATTTTACCAATTAGCTGAGAAGTAATGGATAGACATGCTCCTGCAATCTTGTACTTGACATTTGCTGCAAATACACTTGTCTGCAGCAACCACCTTATTTCCATTAGGTATAAGGCCAAAATAAGTTGGCATCCCCGCCCCCAAGAATGGCAAGCTTGCCAGTGGCCACTCAGTGTCCCATACATCCCTGTCCCTAACAAATCCATACAAACATTTCTGAACATATGGGAATATAAGACATGATAAATCACACCGAGGAAAAATGCTTACTTAGCAAGGTCAAATCTATTCTGCTAAACAGACTAGGCAACCTATAACTAAACAGTGGCATAATATTTAAGACATAAGGAAATAAATAAGAAAGTACAATAATTTCTCTCAATGTTTATATACAAGTACGTGCATACATTTGTTAACTGGGAGATGGGCTGCAAAAGGTATCTTTTTAGCCATGACCCAAGTCCAAAGGAACAGAACATAACAACTCTGCATACTTAAATCACAAATGAAGTATCAAAGGTAGCAAATATGTTTGTTAAAATTCTTCTTCTTCTTCTTTCGGCTTTTCCGAGTTAGGGGTCGCCACAGCGGCTCATCTGTCCGCTCATGACTGGCAGTGGAGTTTTACAGTGTCGAGTTGAAAGCCCGGCACCCAACCTTCCACAGAAGGCACACACACACTCTCACACCTAGGGCCAATTTAGAGTGTCCAATCCAGCTACTGCATGTCTTTGGGATGTGGGAGGAAACCGGAGCACCCGGAGGAAACCCACGCGACCACAGGGAGGACATGCAGACTACGCACAGAAGGCACCCCAGCTGAGAAATGAACCTGAGAACCTCTTGCTATGTAGCGACAACGCTACCCGCTGCACCACCGCCGTGGCCGCCCATGTTTAAATATATCAAGAAGTTATGTACTCACCCTAACGTTCGATGTATGTAGTCCATCTCACCTCACATTCGTACTTGTGAGTTCGGAGCAGAATATCTGCTCCGACTCGGCCAACTTTTCTACTAGCTCGAAGTCTCTCATTGGCTGGGCCAAGCAGGTATCCCATGCCGCACTGCTCCATAACCCCAGATCTAGTTTGCTGTGAACCCCACAATCACACCTCATGCATAACAACAACCCAATAAGGTAAAACACTATCAAGGAGGGTAAGAAAAAACAAACCACCACTGAAGGGTACTCTAGTACCAATCCTAACCTCCAGATCCTCCAGGAAGGGGGCAGGTGGGAGTGTACGAAAGAATGTGAGGCGAGATGGACTACATATATCGAATGTTATGGTGAGTACAAGTCCAATCTCGCCTACATTCTTACTCGCGGGACAGCGTCCCCAGCACCTCTATCCTGGGAGGCTCAAAGGAAGATACTCCTGGGGACTGTGGAAGCAAAGGAAGCCCGGCCCCCAGAAGCCACGTCCAGTTTGTAATGAGTAATAAAAGTGTGAGGGGAAGCCCATGTGGCTGCAGCACAAATATAATCCAAAGATAGTCTGGCATGGTATGCCATAGATGCGGAAACAGCCCTAGCAGAATGAGCCTTGACGGGGAACGGTAGAGTTTTTCCTGCTGAAGAATAAATAAAGGAAATACAATTCGAAATCCATCTGGAAATGGTAACCTTGGAAACAGAGGACCCCGCTCTATTTTCTGAAAAGGAAACAAACAATTGGTCAGATTTTCGTAGGTGTTTGGTCCTGTGTAAATATAATCGCAATTGTCTGTGCACATCCAGTTGATGAAATCTAAACTCTGCCTTGTTCGAAAATTGAGGGAAGAACACTGGCATCTCAATAGACTGATTGAGATTAATAGTAGATGTAACTTTGGGGAAAAAAGACGAATTAGGTCGAATAGAAACTCTGTCCTTATGAAAAATCAAATACGGGGGTTTTATGGAGAGGGCTTGAATTCCCGAAACCCATTTGGCTGATGTATTGGCTATTAGGAAAGCTGTTTTCCAGGACAAAAACTTTAACACGCAGGTGGCAGCCGGCTCGAAAGGTGGGGAGGTAAGGGCTTGCAAAACAAAGTTTAGATCCCAGGGCAAAATAGGTTCTGAAATAGGAGGTCAGAATAATAAGGTGCCCTTTAGAAAGGCCTTACAAAGTTTGTGGGCCATAAGGGAAGGCTCATAGGAGGTATGAAAACTTGAAATAGCTGCCAACTGGACTTTAATGGTGGCGGGCGCAGAGCCTGCTGAAAGAGCATGGACAAGAACTCCAAGACAGCAGAAATTGGGGCTGTGTACGGGTCAATTCCTTGGGCATGAGCCCAAACCGAGAATCTTTTCCATTTGCTGGAATAAATCTTCCTAGTCGAAGACTTATGAGAGGAAGATAAAATGTGCACAACCTCAGGTGAAAAACAATGGAGTCTGACTAATGACGGAAGTGGAGTAGCCAGGCTGTCAACCTGAGGGTCCGCAGGGATGGGTGGAACTGTCCCGACATACGTGTCAGTAGGTCTGGAACTGGGTCCAGAATCCAAGGAGTATCCACAACGAAGGGATGGAGAAAGGAGAACCAGACTTGGCGAGGCCAGTGTGGGGCAATTAGAATCATCTTGCTTCCCAAGGATAGGGCTTTCTGAATCACTCTTGGTAACAGAGGAAACGGAGGGAAAGCATAGAGCAGACCGGAGGGCCAATCGTGGACTAGAGCGTCTCTGGGCGATTCCCCCTGTGGGGGGATCAGGGGATCAGGGTGAAGTAGTTGCTGCATTTGGCATTGACGGGATTGGTAAAAAGGTCGCAGCAAGGCTGACCCCACCTGTTGAATATCTGTTCCGCAACCAGAGGGTTCAGGGACCACTCGTAAGGCATGAGAATAGCTCTACCCAGCCTGTCTGCAATCATATTGGCCTTCCCCGGAATGTGCGTTGCCACTAGGAACCGTTGGGAAGACACTGCCCACTGCCACACTTGCATGGCCTCTCTGCACAGGGGGTAAGATCTGGTCCCTCCCTGTTTGTCTAGATACCATACAACGGACATGTTGTCCGAGTGTATCGCAATTGTCCCCAGAGGGAGAGAGCTCAAGTGCCCGCAACGTCAGTAACACCGCTCTCATCTCTAGGACATTTATGTGCAGATGTACCTCGCGATCTTGCCACGTGCTTTGGACCGTCCTGCCAAGATAATGCCCCCCTCACCCCATCTGGGAGGAGTCTGTGGTCACTGTGGCAACAGGTGATGGAGGAACAAACAGTTTCCCCTCGTCCAGATTGGTAGAGCATAGCCACCAACCGAGATCCTGTTTGCATAGGTCTGAGAGTAGGATCTGGTGGGAAAGGGGAAGTTTTTGGAGAGACCAATGGGTAAAGAGAAGCCATTGAAGAAGCCTCATGTAATCTCGCTAGAGGCACTAGCATAATGGTGGCTGCCATGGTGCCCAAAAGCTGGAGAACCCATCTCGCTTGTACTTTACTGAGGGGTAATAACACGTGAACCTGATTCTGTAATACTCTGATCCTTTTGTGCGGCAAGAAGGGCCGCATTTGGACGGTGTCTAACTCTGCGCCTATAAACGTGGCATGCTGTGAGCCACAAAAGCTTGAACAAACTAGCGAAAACACAAAATGCGAAGACCAAGCACAAGAGACAATCAAGTAGCAAAAAATGAAGACTGATTTATTTTAAGCGCTTTCCCTGGCTTGGATGAGTAGATGCCTGGTGGGGGCGGTGAGGAGCCATTCATCCAGGTACGGAAACACTTGGAATCCTTGACGTCTCAGGTGAGCTGTCACCACCGCCAAACACTTGGTGAACACCCTGGGGGCTGTGGTGAGACCAAAGGGCAGGGCACGAAACTGAAAATGACTGGCTCCCAGCCGGAAGCGTAGGTGACTCCTGGATGCCCTGTCCATGTTGATATGATAGTAAGCATCCTTGAGGTCGATGGAGCACATCCATACTTCTTTTTCCAGCAACGGAAAAATGGACTGAAGGATGACCATTCGGATCTAGAATGGGTCTCAGGTCCCCGGTCTTTTTCGGCACCAAAAAGAGTCTTGTGTAAGTCCCTAATCTGATTTGGTCTGAGGGGACAGGTTGGATGACTCTCTTCTTTAGCAGCTTTGAAACTTCTAAGGCTGCGTTATCCCACTGACTGGGTGGAACGCCCGGGATTTTTCTGACTGGAGGGGGGGTCTGACGAAAGGGGAATGACATAACCTCCGGGAACTATTCGTAACACCCATCGATCCTGAGTGATGCTTTCCCAGGCTTCAGGGTATAACAATATGCGACCCCCGACTGGCTCCGGAGAAGCACAGTCAGGCAACACATCAGGAACGATGGTAGGAAGAACCTCAAAAGGAATCACGGTCACCCGAGTTGCGGGGCCCTCCTCTGCCTCTAGGGCGGCGCCTTCCTGAATAACCTCCCCCTCCTCTGCCTCTGGAGGGGGACTCACCTTGTGCGGCAGGGAAAAACTTCTGCGACTTTTTGAACCACATCTTCCCACCTCTCTAAGCCTTGTGGTAAGGCCTAGAGGGGAGGGAAAAATGGACCCCTACGGCAGACAGGGTCTTTCCCTCTTGCTCACACCTGGTGAGGGAGTCTTTCACTTTGGTCCCAAAAAGCTTGGACCCATCAAAGGGATTGTCAATGAAGGAAGACTTGAAGGCCTCCGTGAAATGACACAGGCGCAACCAGGCTTGCCTCCTGAGAGCTACTCACGTACTGGCTGCACTACTAGCCCCCTCGGCTGCATAAGATATGAGCCTCATGGACGAGTTGACAATAGAATTGAGGGTAGACACCTGACTGTTAACCGTGTGCACTAATGCCTCAGGTACGTTACCTGCTAGAGAATCTCCTAACTCCTTGAGGAGATCTCTCCGGAGCCAAGTAAAATGACAAAGGTAGTTCAGTGACCATAAGGTGAAGGTCGCTGACGAAAGGGTACGCTTCCCGTACCGGTCCATGGTCCTAGACTCCTTGTTAGGAGGATGGATGGAGGAAGAAGTCTCGGCTACTTCCTTCTGTGTGGCCGCCCCCACCACCATGGCATCTACAGAAACCCCTTTGGACAGAAACTCTTTCCCCGGGGGAGCAGAAAGAAACTTATTGGGCCTTCCGGGTACAGGTTCCACCGAGTCAGGATTCTCCCACACCCTTCAACAGATTCAATCCAAGAGCTCGAAGGGTGGACACACCCAGGAGGCGGAGGGTTCAGCTCCAAAGGCCATGAGGAATACAGACTCCTCCTCGGAGGGGGTTTTGGAAGGCCAGTCGCCCCTCTGTCTCAAAATCTCCAGGATGTTGGAGAAAGAGACCTCATCAGAGGACGACTTGGGGGACCCCTCCGACTCCTCGAGGTCGGTATCAGAAGTGAGAGACTCGTCCTGGGAGTCTATGTGCTTCCTCTTGCACGTCTTCTTTCTGGGGGACACAGACTCTGGGGGGCCCTCAAAGTTGGGGACCACTCATAGGGGTATCCCCAAACCTTTGGGCTCCGCCATCTACGGATAGGGGGACGTCAGAGGCTCTAGCCGGGGTGGATGGGGACAGAATGACCGATCCGGGTGATGTAACTGATGATTTGGCCGGTGCGTTTGCATGGCCTCGAAGGCCGATCCCCCCAAAACCCGAGGACCGACGGGCCTCCAAGGCCATGGTCGGGGTCCCCCGAGCCGATGCGCCGAGAGGGAGGCTCGGAACAGATAGGTGTCCCGAAGTATCCCCCTCGGGCCCGACTGAGGAAACCCAAGTGCTGAAGCCTGTGGAAGGAGCTGACAGGGTCGGAGCAGACGTCGGGACCAATAAACCCTTAAGGGGTATCGGCGCCGGCGCAATAACATCACTCGGAGCTGAGCACTCCGGCTCCGAAGACAAGGAAGTGCTCAGAGGAGGAACCAACAATACAAGCATCAGAACAGGCTCCGGAGCCGACTGGGTCGGAGCCGAGAATAATTTTGCCAACACCGGCGACTGCAGGAGACTCTGTACCACCCTATCTACATCCAAATCAGAAAGCCTGGAGGATTTGGAGGACAGGGATCTCCTGTCAGGAGAGCCATGCCTCTGAATAGGTTCCAGTAAAATAGAAGCCAAAGTAGATTCCAGTACAACAGATACCTCTCCTGTGGCAGCGAGGACATAGGAGCCGAGGAGGTAGAGTCAAGTTTAGCAAGTTTCTCCGGCGGCTCCGAAGAAACAGACGGAGCCGGAGATCTTTTCTTCGCCTTAGAAGCCTTAGACTTGGACTGAGAACCAGAAGCAGAGTCCAAACACTCCTCAAACAAAGGTTTCATGAGTCCCTTCAATATTAGTTTATTTTTTCTCTCCTGGAGCACCCTCGGACTGAAGGCGTGACAGAAGCTACAAGACTCTTGCAAATGAATTGCTCCTAGGCAATAAACACATACGGAATGTCCATCCGTGATGGACATCTTTTAACTACACTTGGAACATTTTTTTAAACCGGAAGGTTTATGTTCCTTCTGCTCCTTAGACATCTTGTCACAACAAGACCACTGAACAACGTAGCAAGGCGGGAAAACTACAGATCACTGTACCACAGCAACCAAAGAACCTCCAAGTAAAACGGTTCTTTACTACTCACACACACACCACAACAAGGAAAAGATAAAGAGCTAGCTAGCTCTAATAATCAACAAAAACCTAAGCAAAAAGCAATACACAGAAAGGAGGACTAGGTCCTCTAACTCAAATGGGCCTAGCCCACCGGAACAGTTAGGGATACCAACTACTCACAACTAACACACAATAACCAGCAACAAGAAGAAAATAGCTATTAAGACAGATTTTGTGTTGAAATTTAACAATTTTCTCAAGAGAAAATGAAAAGGAGAAGGTACTTAGCCACAGCCAAGCGAGACCACGTCCTAGCTACACGAGCGGCAAACAAGATCTGAGGTTATGGAGCAGTGCAGCAAGGGATACCTGCTAGGCCCAGCCAATGAGAGACTTCGAGCTAGTAAAGTTGGCCAAGTCGGAGCAGATATTCGGTTCCGAACCCACGCGTAAGAATGTAGGTGAGATTGGACTACATAACATCACTTGTTTTACCTGAAGGGACAGGAAGCACTACTGAAGCAGGAAGTACAGCTGTGCAAGTAAATTTTACCTAACATATGACGTTCAAATGATCACTGCTGCAGTAGCCTATGCTATATAGATTTTATCCTGCATAGGGTATTACCCATATAGCTTAGGCTACTGCAGCAGTGATTAATATGAAGAACATCTGTAATACATATACAATCATTATAACAACATTTAATCTTCAAGTATTTACAGTATACTATGAATTGATATTTAGGAGGATGGGAGAGGGATGCTGAAGGGCTCTAGGAAGCAGACAATAAATGGTGGGAAATGATGTACGAGCAAATGCTTGGGAGAATCTTGACAGTTCTGAATGTCCAGACTTTTAAAATGGAACTACGGTAGGTCAAAACGTTAGGAAGAATAAAGCTCAACAGTGAAGAAATTATGCTAGAGGGTAGGATTAACCAGTGGATGGTTTGAGTTCCAACTTCACTAGGCAAGTACTATGACTGCTTGTTCTCCTGTGACGAGACTTATATGTAGTTTACTTATACTCCCAGGTTTAACTTTTGACCCCCGAATGTGCTGGGAGTACATGCTGCCTGGGACAGGCTGTGAGCTGCATATAGCAGTTTGCGAATACAGCATGTAAGTAGAAATCAATCCCTATGGCAACTGGGAAGCAACTCAGCACTGCTTATGGGGACACAATAAAGTCACAGAGCTGGCTAGGTGACTATATTGCAGGACTTGAGTGACTATGGTCTGGAAAACAATATTCTACCCAAGGACTTAGTTTGTCAGGACTTGGTTTCAGAGTGTTCGGAAGGTACGAAGTAATTCAGTTTTTTCATTTTTGGTTTCTGGCTCACTATACCTCTGAATCACTAGGCTTTTGACAAAGCCACTAACTTTAAACACTGAAGCAGCAGACGCAATTAGTACTCCACTTGGCACACTGTTATTCGTTCAGCTGCAGCATGGCAAAGAAAGTACAGTTGTGTACACTTATCATAAATGTAGATGTTCGAGTGTATTCATTGTTGCAGTCATCACACATTTGGGTTATCTGCCTGCAGGTAGTTCTCAGGCGGCCTGAATACCAGAGTCTTGGATTCCTGCATCGGATGCTCTCTCTTCTTCCATGATGTCAGGTCGTCAGGGGTATAAAAAAATGCAGCCGACACCATTACATCAGTTTTTCTTGCCCCAGATGTCAGGTGCCCCCACAATGGGAAGCAATTACATGTTATGGTACACCCTCCATCAAAAAGCAAATACACCAGAAAGCTTAAATACACCAAAGAAGAAGGAAAGCTAGAGCCAAGAGAAGTCAGGGGGCTAGAGGGAGGGTAACGAGGACTGCAACAGTGAATACACTCAAACATCTACATTTATGGTAAGTGTACACAACTGTACTATGTTCTTCGTGTTTCACTGTTGCAGTCATCACATCTGGGTGGATTCCCAAAGCTAAGGAAGGGAGGAGGAAGTTAGAGAGCATTAGGGCCAGCTATTAAGCCCTGCAAGACTGCAGTGGCAAAACCAGCTCTGGATTTAGAAAAAAATAGACATGTGGTAATGCTTGGTGAAGGTATGTACAGAGCTCCAGGTAGCAGCTGCTAGGATGTCCCTGGTAGGGACTCCTCTGAGAAAGGCTGTAGAGGTAGATGCAGCCCTGCTGGAATGTGATCTTATCCCCTGTGGGGTAGGTTTTCCATGGTGCTTACAGCAGAAATGAATGCAATGGGCTATCCATTTAGAAATGGTTTGCTTTGAAATGGCCTTCCCCTCTGCCCCTGCAGCAAAGCTAACTAGCAGCTGTTCAGATTTTCTGAGAGGCTTAGTCCTGTCCAAATAAAATCTGAGTTGTCTGTGCACTTCCAAAGAGTGCAGTATTCGTTCTCTTTTGTTTTGTGGATTACGGAAAAAGGTAGGCAAATGAATGGACTGATTTAGGACCACCACCTTGGGCATAAAGGAAGGATTGGTCCTGAGGGAAACCCTGTCTGCATGGAAGATAATGAAGGGTTCCACTGCCATAAGGGCCTGTAATTCAGACACTCTTCTTGCTGAAGTGATGGCTAAAAGGAAGGCTATTTTTCAAGATAGGAATTTCAACTCTGCAATTGCAGCTGGCTCAAAGGGAGGGAGAGTGAGTTTTTCCAATACAAAGTTAATGTCCCAGGCTGGAGTAGGGGCTCTCCTGGGGGGTCAAATTTTTGGCCCCTCTAAGGAATTGCTTTAGCAGGGGGTGAGAAAAGAGGGGTAGCTCAGTATTATAATGTGCTGAAATGGTAGAGGCATGAATTTTAATTGACGAGAAGGATAGGCCCTTGTGGAGCATTTCTGTTAAGTACTGAAGAATACGAGGTAAGCTAGGCACCGTTTTGCCCATCCCCTGAGTCTGGCTCCAGGAACACTATCTTTTCCACTTTTCAGCATAGGATTTTCTAGTACTAGGCATCCTTGCCTCCAGAATGACATCTAGCACCTGCTTACTGAGGAATGCTATTGGAGAGCTCAAGAAATTAGCCAGGCTGCAAGCTTCAGGGTTTGAAGCTGAGGATGCAGAATCTGGCCCGCCTGCTGGGACAGCAGGGAAGGGGTCTGAGGCAGGTGCCATGGTTCCAGTAGTGTCATACTGCGCAAGAGTGGGAACCAGTGCTGGTGTGGCCAGTATGATGCAATCAGTACTGTCCTTGGCATTTCCTGCTTGATCTTTTGCAGAAACTTCGAGAGGAGAGGCAGAGGGGGAAAGGCATAAACTGAGAGGCTTTCCCAGGTAAAGGACAGGGCATCCACTTTCCAAGCTTGACTGTGGGAAGTCCTTGTGCAGAATTTATCCAATTGGTAGTTCTGAGGGGAGGCATACAGGTCTACCTCTGGATTCCTCCATTTGTTCCTCAAGAGGGTGAATATTTTTGACTCCAGTTTCCATTCGTGTGGGTCCATGAGATTTCTGCTTAGGTCGTCTGCCAGTGAATTTAGCTTGCCTGGCAGGAATTGAGCTAGCAGGTGCACTTGGTAGCTTAAGGCTGTGTTCCATAGAGGCATGGCTAGTCTGCAGAGAGGGTACGCGTGGGTTCCCCCCTGCTTGTTTATGTACTACATAACTGTGGTGTTGTCTGTCTTTACCAATACCTGTCCTGGAAGACTGCGGTCTTTGAAGGCTGTCAGGGAATTCTGTACAGCTAACATTTCTTTTTGGTTGATATGCAGGTGCATCTGACTCTGGTTCCATTTGCTCTGAATGCACTGCCCTGCCAAGTGAGCCCCCCAGCATAGTCTGATGCATCTGCTGTTAGGGTGGCAGAGGGTAGAGTGAAAGGGAGCCCCTTGCTGTGGTAGCAGGCCTCTGCCCACCACAGGAACTCTGTCTTTATACAAGGAATGATAGGAATCATTGATTCCAGGTCCTGAGAATGTTGACACCATAGGCTTTTAGATACCACTGTAGCTTTCTCATATGCAGTCTTGCATATGGAATTAGTAGAATGCAAGAGGCCATGAACCCCAGGGCTTGCAGAATTTTCCTTGCAAATAGCTGGGTCTTTGTGGTCAATAGTTTGAAGTAGGTTGTCAAATAAACTTGTTTCTCTGGAGTGAGGAAAGCCATCTGGGAAGCTGTGTTCAAGCTTGCTACCAGGAAAACAATCTGTTGGCAGGGTACTAGGCGAGATTTTTTTTTTGTTTATGGTATACCCAAGAGAGGTTAGAAGTTTCTTTACGAATGCCAGATGTTTTAACAGCAAGTCCTGGCTTTCGGCCTGAATCAGACAATCGTCCAAGTATGGGTATATTTGAATTTTTCTCTGCCTGCAAAATGCAATGGCTGGAACTAGACACTTTGTGAATACCCTGGGTGCAGTAGATAAGCCAAAGGGAAGTGCAGAGAACTGAGAGTGCATGGAGCCTGCCCTGAAGCATAGGTATTTCCTGGAAGATTCCCTTATTGAAATGTGCAGGTAAGCTTCCTTCAAGTCTAAGGCTGCCGACCAGGTATCTTTGCCTAGCATAGGAAGCAGCTGTTGAAGTGTTAGCATTTTGAATTTTGGGATTACCGAAAAGGTGTTTAGAATAGAAAGGTCCAAGATAGGATGCCAGGAGCTGTCTTTTCTGGCTACCAGGAAAAGTCTTGAATAAAAACCTTGCCCCCTTTCTTCTGCTGGGACAAGTTGAATAGCCCTGATATTTAGAAGACAGAACCTGCTGTTGGACCTCTGCCCACTGATATGGGGGTAGGTCTGGCTAACCGTTTGGAGTTGGTAGGCTGTGGAAGTGGAATCTGTATCCTTGGGAAACTATATTCAAAACCCATTTGTCCTGGGTAATGAGTTCCCAGTTTTTTGCATGCAGGGCGAGCTTTCCTCCTAAGGGAGCAGGCAGTGGAACAGGGCTTAGAAAGGTTGAGGTTAAGTCATTGTGCCATTTTTCTGTAGGGGGTACCTTACTACTTTGGGAGTGGGAGCCCCCCACTGCTTAGGCCTGTGCGTAGCCTGAGACTGTAACCTAGGTGGTCTGCTGTTCCTGGGTTTGGACTGAGAAGACCTGGAAGAGACTGGAAAGGACCAATTCTTTGAAGGCCAATGCCTACTAAATCTGGGAGGCTGTACTTGCAGGAAATCTTAACAGTTTGCATAGATTTAGCTTTTACCTCCATCTTTTTGATGACTTCTTCTGCTTTGTTGCCTAACAGGCGGACTTGGTTTAAGGGAGTATCCAGTAATTTAGCTTTAACATGATCTGGCAAGTTTTGCTCCTTAAGCCAAGCATGCCTTCTAAGTACAGACCCAGTGACAGCAGCTTGCAAGATGCTTCTAAAGAGTCAAAACCACCCTGCAAAGTATGTTTACCAACTTGTTCTGCAGAATGCACTAAATCCTGTAATTATTTGTGTTCAGCACAGTCAGGAATCAACATCATTTTCGGTTAAAGTAGTCCCATAATATGCTGCTGGTACTTTAACATATGAAACTGGCAATTTAAAGCCCTAAGGGCCAAAGTAGCAGAAGTGTATACCTTCTTACCCAATCTGTCCAAGGATCTAGAATCTCTATCAGAAGGGCTAGGATTTTTGGCAGCAGTAGCCTTAATGCCCTTTGGTCCTTGGGAAATGGTCTCTGGATCCGCAGTAGGATTCTTGAAGAGGAACTTGTGAGAATCGGGTACTCTGTAATACCGGTCAGGTTTTCTGGGAGCTGGAGGTAAAGTGCCTGGGGAAAGGCTAGATTCCAAGAAAGCATCATCAACAATGTCCAGAAAGTACAGTTTTGTACCTACCATAAATGTAGATGTCCGATAGGTATGCATCTGCAGTCATAACATATGGGTTGTCCTGCCTCAGGCAGCCCTTCGGTCGGCCGGATTCCAAAGTCTGGGTCTGGCCTCGGCTGATGTCGCACTTCACCCGACGTCATAGCTCCTGGGGTATAAAGGCATCAGCCGACGCCATTTTCCTCAGTGTTTCTTGCCCCAGATGCCAGGTGCCCTCTAGGAGGCTAAATTTGTATAAAAGTAGAAAATTCCAAACAGTAGAAATCAAAAAGTATATATACATATATACATACAAACAAATACACCATAATAGATTCCCCCAGCTAGCTAAGAGAGGGGTAAGTACCCTAGGAATACCACAGAGGGGAAGGAGGGTGGGTAATCCTGACTGCAGATGCATACCTATCGGACATCCTCATTTATGGTAGGTACAAAACTGTACTATGTCCTTCAAGGATGCATCTGCAGTCATAACATATGGGTAGAATACCATAGCCAAACTGGGGGAGGAGGCACTAAGATAATGATGGTGTAGTTAAGATCCCTTGTAAAACTGCAGTTGCAAAACCTGCTCGGGATCTGGAGTATAAAGGAAGATTGTAATTCTTGGCAAATGTATGCACGGAGCTCCAAGTAGCAGTTTCTAAAATGTCTTTGGTAGCCACTCCTCGTAGGAAAGCTGTAGTGGTGGCTGTAGCTCTTGTGGAGTGAGGCCTGATATTTTCAGGAGTTGTCTTTCCATGAAATGAGTAGCAGAATCGAATGCAATTTCCTATCCATTTTGAAATTGTCTGTTTTGAAATTGCTTTTCCTTGCACTCCTGTTGCATATGCTACCAGAAGCTGGTCAGTTTTTCTGCTGGCCTTAGTTCTGTCCAGATAGTAGCGCAGTTGTCTGTGTACATCCAAGGTGTGTAGTAGTTTTTCCCCCCTGTTCTGTGGGTTAGGGATGAATGTAGGTAAATGAATAACTTGGTTCAAGGATACCCTGGATACCACCTTTGGCATAAAAGTAGGACTGGTTCTCAGAGACACTCTATCCTGGTGAAAGATAAGGAAAGGCTGCACTGCCATTAATGCCTGTAACTCGGATACCATTCTTGCTGAAGTGATTGCTAGCAGGAAGGCAGTTTTCCAAGATAAGAACTGTAAGTCTGCTGTTGCTGCTGGTTCAAAAGGGGGAAGTGTTAATTTTTCTAGCACAAAATTGAGATCCCATGCAGGCAGAGGTGGTTTCCTTGGAGGTTTTACATTTTTGATCCCTCTCAAAAATTGTCTGAGGAGCGGATGAGAGAAGACAGGAGGATCCATGTTGTACTCTGCTGAAATTGCTGATGCATGAATCTTAATGGAAGAATAGGACAGGCCATTGTGGAACAGTTCTGCTAAGTATTCTAGGATGTGTGCTAGGTTTGCCAGTGTGACATTTGTTCCCTTTGCTGCACTCCAAATGAGGAATCTCTTCCATTTGGCTGAATATGTTTTCCTTGTGGAGGGTCTGAGCCTCCAGGATAATGTCCTTAACCCTCTGAGATAAAACAGGTTGGTTTTGTTTTATGCAATTTTCCAAGCAGTTAGCTGCAGCGTTTTTAAGTTTGGATGCAGGGTCTTGTAGTTGTTCTGCGTTAGAAGTAAAGGACATAGAGGTAGAGGCCATGAGTTTGTCCGAGACATGCTTCTCAGTAGCGGGTACCAATGCTGCCTTGGCCAGTCTGGAGCTATCAGAATTACCTTTGGCTGTTCCTCTCTGATCTTCAGTAGAACTTTGTACATCAATGGGAGAGGTGGAAAGGCATATACTGTCAGGGCCTTCCAGCTGAAAGAAAGGGAGTCCACCCTCCAGCCTTGTGGGTGGTATGCTCTTGAGCAGAATTTCTTCAGTTGGTGGTTGAGTGGGGAGGCGAACAGGTCTATCTCTGGCATTCCACATTTCTTTGTTATGGTTTTGAAGATGTCTGGATGCAGCATCCATTCGTGAGCATCCGTGGTAGTTCTGCTTAAGCTGTCTACTAGTGAATTCTCTTTTCCTGGTACGAATCTGGCCTGCAGTTGGATGATGAGATTCAGGCCTAAGTTCCACAGGTCCATTGCCATCCGGCATAGAGGGTATGAATGTGTGCCTCCCTGTTTGTTGATGTACCACATGACTGTGGTATTGTCCGTCCTTATCAGCAGGTGTCCTTGCTGGAGGAATGATTTGAATGCCTCAATTGCATGCTTCACTGCCAGCATCTCCTTTAGATTTGTCTGTAGATTTAGCTGGTCTTGGGACCATAGGCCTTGGATACACTTGTCTTCCATGTGTGCCCCCCAGCCTAGGTCTGAGGCGTCCGTGGTGATGGTCTGCCTTGGATGTGGTTTGTGGAAAGGCAATCCTCTGTTGATCTGGCAGGCCTGAGCCCACCACAGGAATTCTTTTTCAGGCATGAAATGATTGGTATCAGGGCTTCTAGACTGTGTCTGTGTTGAGACCATACATTCCTTAGGTACCATTGTAATTTTCTCATATTCAGCCTGGCATGTGGAATCAAGATTATGCAGGATGCCATGTAACCCAGGGCCTGCAGGACTTTCCTTGCAGTAAGCTGAGTTTGTCTTGTTAATGCCATGAAGTAGACTGGTAGTTGCTTTTGTTTTTCTTCTGTGAGAAAAGCCATCTGAGTTATTGTGTCCAGTTCTGCACCCAAAAATGTTATCCTTTGGGATGGCACTAGTCTTGACTTTTGTATGTTGACTGTGTATCCCAAGGCTTGCAGTTGTATGACATAGGCCAAATCCTTTATTATTTTTGTCTTGCTGTCCGCTTGTATTAGGCAGTCGTCCAGGTATGGGTAGATTTGGATTCCCTGAAGCCTGCAATGTGCAATTACTGATGCCAGGCATTTCGTGAATACTCTGGGCGCAGTAGATAAGCCAAAGGGCAATGCTGAGAATTGATAATGCTCTGATCCTGCAAGAAATCTGAGGTGTCTTCTGCAATCTGGTCGTATAGGGACGTGCAGGTATGCCTCCTTGAGATCTAGAGTCACCAGCCAAGACTCCATGCCCAACATGGGAAGAAGTTGCTGTAGGGTCAGCATCTTGAATTTTGGAACAATGAGATATGCGTTCAGTGCGGACAAGTCGAGAATAGGCCTCCATTGATTTTCTTTTCTTGGTACAAGGAATAGTCTGGAGTAAAATCCTTGGCCTTGTTCCATAGATGGTACCTTTTCTATTGCTCTCATCCTTAGTAAGCTGATGATTTGTTTTAGAGCCTCTGATTTCTGGCTTGGTGGAAGGTTTGGCATTCCTCTCTTTTTTGGTAGAGTGTGGAAGTGAAACCTGTAGCCTTTGTCTATTGTTTGCAAAGTCCATTTGTCTCCTGTAATGTAATGCCAGTTTTTTGAAAATAAAGCTAGCTTTCCGCCCAAGGGTGCTTCCAGTTGTTCCCTGGTAGGCGGAATCAGAGCCAAGTCATTGTGTCTGTCCTGTGGAAGTGATTGCAGTCGCAGCTGTGGCGGCACTTCTCTGGTTGGCAGGTTGCCACTGACGACCCCTGTAGGCACCCCTTGATTGACTTCTGCCCCTTGGGCGTCTATTTCTGCCTCTCTGTGCTCTGGAGGTGTCTGGAAAGGACCAATTCTTTGAAGGCCAATTTCTGCTGAACCTCGGAGGTTGGACCTGCAGAAAATCCTTGACTGTTTGGACAGATTTTGCTTTTTCTTCCACTTTCTTTAGAACCTCCTGTGCAGGGGAGCCAAATAAACTTTGTTTCTCCATAGGGGCATCTAGGAGTTTAGACTTAACATGGTCTGGCAAGGATTGTTCTTTTAGCCAGGCATGCCTTCGAATCACTGCTCCAGTCATAGCTGATCTAAATGAAGCCTCCAGTGCATCATAGCCACATTTTAAGAAATGATTACTGACCTGCTGAGAGTTGTGTACCAAATCCTGAAGGGACTTACAACACAAATCCTGAAGGGACTTACGGTCTAAAGGTTCAGGAGAGGACAGCTTTTTATTCAGCTGATCTAACAAAACTTCCTGGTACTGTATCATGTGAAATTGACAGTTTAAAGCCCTGGCAGAAAGAGTAGCAGATGTATAAACCTTTTTACCCCATCTCTCTAATGCTCTTGATTCTCTTTCAGAGGGAAGGGGGTTTTTGGCAGAGGCAGCTGCAACACCTTTAGGGCCCTGAGAAATGGTTTCTGGGTCTGCAGCATGGGCCTTATACAAGTGGAAGTGAGAATCCGGGACCCTGTAGTATCTGCCAGGTTTGGCAGGGGCCGGGGGAAGAGAATCAGGGGCAGTACTGGCATCATTGTATGCATCATCAACAACTGATAGTACAGGTGGTACGGCTAAAGGCCTATGCTGTGGTAAGTGTAAAAAAGTCCTTAGCCTTTTCCTAAAATCAGAAAAATCCTGACCCTGCCATTGGAAGTGTTCCCTCATTGAGTGTAGAGTTTCCCCAAATGAAACTTCTTCTGGAGGGGAGGCAGAAGGAATGGAGTCTTCTGCATCAGAATCCTCATAAGGTGAGTATGGTCCTTCCTGATGGTCAGATAAATCTGAACCATTCGAGGAATAGTCAGAGGAGAGATATTCAGGGGGTTCAGTCCTAGGCCTCTTTTCAGGAGGGGGTTGTGAGGCCCTGTCTGGGTGAGGTTGGGATCCCCTGATCAGAGAAATAAGGTCCTCAGCAAGGCTGAGAATCTGAGAACTTAAGGTAGGTCTGTGAGAGGGAGCTTTTGTAGGTAAGGCCTTGGAAAGTTTAGCTGCTTTAGCCCTGGAGAAGGCCTTGATAGACATAGAAGCAGGGGTTCTAGCTGCCCCACGTGCAGGAGTAGAGATGTTCAACGGAATGGTGTCGGACAAATCTTGTGTGCCTGCTTCTTCAGTAGGAATTTCTGTAGCCGACTCAGCCGGGGCCTGTGTGGCCTCGGTTGTCGGAGGCATGCTTTCGAAGGAGAACCGAGGTCTCGGTTTCAGCGAAACCGAGACACTCGCGGTAGGCCTAACCATGGTTTCAGCCGAAACCGCGGGCCGCGAGTGTCGGTCCTTTTCCTTGTGTTTTTTAGCTAAATGTGTAGTCGGGAGTCTCCGACGGCATTTTATATGCAAAAGCGGAGCCAAAAAACTCTTCAGCAAACTCCGACCGACGTCCAAGTGTCCGTCTGTTGAAGGAAGCACAGGCTAAACAAGCTGATACGTCGTGGTCTGGGCATAAGCAAGAAGGCACTAAGAGTGGAAATCCTTATGAGGTATTTGTTTCCCACAAGTTAAACAATTATTTACTTTGTCTGATATAGGCTGAGGCAAGAAAGAGTCCCCAACGGGTGCCAGCTTTTAGAAGTCTTCGGTAGCTGAAATCTCTGGATCTGACCGACCGGCACTTGCGAACAGCTTCTGCTTCGGGCACCGCGCGGCAAGAAAGACTGGGGAAAATGGCGTCAGCTGATGTCTTTATACCCCAGGAGCAATGACGTCGGGTGAAGTGCGACATCAGCCGAGGCCAGACCCAGACTTTGGAATCCGGCCGACCGAAGGGCTGCCTGAGGCAGGACAACCCATATGTTATGACTGCAGATGCATCCTTGAAGGACATCAGGAGAGACAGCTAAAGGCCTGTGCTGAAGAAGGAATAAGAATTCCCTAAGCCTCTTTTTGGAGTCAAGAGTAATCCTGGCTTTCCCAGTGGAAATGCTCCCTAAGGGTGTGCAAGGTTTCACCAAAAGAAAAATCTTCTGGCGGGGAAGCAGAGGGAATGGAATCTTCTGCATCAAAATCCTCATAGGTAGATAAGAGCAAATCCTGGTAATCAGAAGAAACAGAAATATAAGATTCCTGATCAGAAGAATCACAAGGAAAATCAGTTCTAGGTCTCTTAGAGGGGAAGGCTGGCTTCCCCTAATTAAGGTAACAAGGTCTTCAGCCATTCTAAGCATTTGCCTTTTAGGCATATGGGCCTGAGCATGCGGTTTGGATGTCAGTTTTCTAGGCATGGTGCGAGTTTTAAACCTGGATGAAGAAGATGGCGTCGGTTTAAAATGCAAGTCTGTAGGCCTGAATACACCGTCAGAAGCCGGTGCCTGCACAGCGGCTCAGGACCCATCCAAGGTAGAGACATCTGCAGGTTCCATAGTCGAAAACGCAGCTCGTGGCAGCCTGCGAATCTGAAGTAACTGGTATCAGGGGCTGCAAAAGCACCTCACTGAGTACTGGTGGACTGACGACTAGCTTAACGGAAGCATCGTCGGCAGTTTTGGACCTATGCGGTCTTGTCTCTGTCTTTATCCTTATGTTTTTTCGGAAGATCGGTAGTCGAATGGCTTACCGAAGCCATTTCAGAGTACCAAAATAATTTGCTGCAAATACAGCCAGACGATGGATAGTTCGGGGGTTGAACAAGGCACAAAACCGACAGCGAAGGACGTCGTGGTCTGGGCCTAAGCAGGGAATGCAGTACGAATGAACATCTTTATGAAGCATTTGCTTTTCACAGGTAAGACAATTGTTAATTTTTACTGACATCGGTTGGTACAAGAAAAAAGATCCCCAACGGGGTACTTATCTTTTTTTGAAGACTTCGGTTTTGAAACTCAAAAATGAAAATTTCAGGAGTCTGCCGACCAGCACTTGCAAACTGCTTCTGCTTCAGGCACCGCATGGCAAAGAAAGACTAATGTAATGGTGTCGGCTGCATGTTTTTCACCCCTGACATCATGGAAGAAGAGACAGCATCCGATGCAGGAATCCAAGACTCTGGTATTCAGGCCGGCTGAGGACTACCTGCAGGCAGATAACCCAAATGTGATGACTGCAATAGTGAAACACCAAGAACATCCAGCAAGACACCAGCTTCCTACAGTGCATAATCAGTCAAGCAGTTCAATCATTGGTACTGCTGGCCCTCTGCATCAATGCACAGTACCGAATAAAGTATGCTAGATTTTAAACTAAGAATAGAGGGCATGCATCAGTCCTCGCAGTGTCTGAAGTGATGGTTACCGCATGCAGAGTAATAGTACAATATGCACATAATTAAGTGATGTGATTTCTAACAGTGGATTCATGATCTGAAAGCAGGTTCAGGGTATAAAGATGAGCCAAGCAAGAACACTATACAACCTCCATAAAAGACAGTCATATCAGGGGTAACTTTGCAGTCAATAATCAGATCACTCAACCACAGCAAGATAAGATGCAATACAGATCCTAACAGAACACAAAACAGTAGCAAAAGTGCCATGTACGCAGCACAGCATAAGATGAATCAAGGGAATAAGCACACTATCACTCACATTACTTCTGCATCTAAGCGCAGAAACTGTACTCAATTCAGATCCTTGGTCTTACACAGATAACTTTAATAGATTTAAGGTGCAAATGCTGAGACAGCACAATGAAAATTCCACTACTCAAGTCTGATACTTCTGTTGTCATTCATACCAATGTTCAATACAAAACAATACAGCTACAACGGCACAGTTTAAGCACCATAATTTCTCCATATCACAGCTTAGTTTTGTATTTTAAATGTATGTTTCTGGTTCATTATTTTTGACCAAGCATTTGAACATATGAACATTATTTTTCCACATTTTAAAATTGTGCAAAACAAGTTGAATATGCTAACTTTGGAAGCTCAACATGTGCAAAAAATTACACAACTCAAATTAAAAGGCCAGAGGTTATAGGACTACGCCCAAAGTTACAGTAGACTGGCACATCATTTTCTAAACCTATAAAGTCATTCACAGCAACATTTTTTTGGAATTCATAGTGGGGTATTAAATAACTGAAAAAAACAATACATTTGTAAACAGTGAGCAAGCAATGGCTGGCAACAAAATATACAGTTAACAACCATACCACGATCTATATTAAAGTACGAGTTAAGCCCAAAAAAAAA
The DNA here is from genome assembly GCF_019279795.1 of Protopterus annectens. Taxonomy (NCBI): domain Eukaryota; kingdom Metazoa; phylum Chordata; order Ceratodontiformes; family Protopteridae; genus Protopterus; species Protopterus annectens. The sequence goes on along the minus strand of NC_056744.1, from coordinate 122,166,212 downwards.
AAAGAGCATCAGTGTAGCATGTACATTGAAGAGATGCGAGTTCAGACAATGGACTACAGATAGTAATGTATTTTAGCAATAACCCACAAGTGGGTGGGGTATCAAAGGATTAACCCACGTTTGGCAAAGCCCTTGTGATTAAACAAAGCCATCCATACCCACACCCAGTCATGGATTATTACTATTATACAATGATGTTATTTAAGAAAAAAAAAACACTCACCTTTCTTAAATAATCCCTTTGCATAATGGCACTGTAGTGTACCTCCGTGTTCTTCCTTTCTTGCTGATGTACTGAGCATGGGACTTGCCTTCCAACAAGTACACAGTGCATCAGTATTGTGCAAGAGATGCAACAAAGAAAAGAAAATCTCCTTTGCTTTTTTTTTTTTTTTTTTTTGTAAAATGCAAGAAACCTGGACAAACACCAGTGTAATGGTGGGGGGGGGGCCAAAGGTCCAAATATAATGACAGATTTTAAATATTGCTCTCATAAACTAAGAAAGCTAATGGAATAAGTTTTGTGTCAGCAGATATGAAGCTTGAAACTAAAACGTCAGCCATTACTTAATGGATTTCAAACCTCAGTGGCTTACATGGAAAGAAAAAATTGTATGAGGAAGAGACCAAAACTAGGAGATAAAAATATTGACATTCCACAAAAATCCGGACAGTTGAGAAGTTAAACAGTCTGTCTAGATTTTAGGATGGACATTACAGAAATCCAAGAAAAATCAGGTACGTTTCTGTTTTTTAGTTTTGCAGAATGTACCAGATTTTTCCTGTATTTTGCTCTGTCACCTTAGCATAAGCAAATAGAAAAGTCTGGCCAGTCATTGGTACTTCAATGACCAGACTTATTTATACTAGTATATGCTCTATTTACAACAGGCATATTGGTTGGGCTATCCAATCAACATGCATGTTTCTGATGAGCAATCAGCCATTATCGTATAAAAATAAGTCATGTACTCACCTTAACATACCATATTTGTTGTCCAGTATCTCGCCTTCAGTCTTGCTATTTGGGTTCGAGGGCTTCGACTGGATCGAGGCCAAGTCCTATCCCATGGTGCTTAGCAGCTATTTCCCAGATCTCGTTTGAAGAAGGTTCCTTATTTCCTGCCTTTCCTGTTAAGTGGTATAGACTATTTGTAGGCTTCTGAGCCCCCAAGCCCTTCTATGCTTGAGGGAAGCCTTCTAGCTTGTTTTTTTTCTTATAACTAGCCAGTTTTCTAGTTTCAGCACTCATATCTGTTTCTTTGATCTCAGCACTTGTTCAGATTAAAATTAAAAAAATTTCATCTGCTTTTACTGTACTTGTGTTTCTACCTACTTCATTTTACTTTTGCAACATCTTAAAAATACTCAATTGTATTTATTACTGCTTGGTGTAACTCATTCTAAGCCTTTTGGTTGAAACACTTGGGCTTCTGACCAGTTGTTTTGCACCGAGAGGGTTTGTGGTCTGCACTGTTGTGGCAGAACAGGTAGCTTACATCCTTCTAGGTTGGGAACTGCTGATTGAGGGCCCAGTGTCTGTTATTCTAAAAGTGTATTAATTCTGGTTTAAGCACTTGGGCTTTCAGGCCAGTTATTTTACATTAAGAGGGTTCGTGGTCTGCACTCTTGTGGGAGGAGAGGCTGGACTCTGCCCTTCTGAGCTGGGAATTTCTGGTTAAAGGCTTATAGTGCATGCATATCTGAACTGCTTCTTACTGAAGTTGGTGCGCCTTGTTTGCTGTGGCATAGACTGGATTCGGGCCTGCTGGATCTAGCTTTGTTTGTGTAACTTGAGCACTAATCCAGACATTCTCTAAAGTATTCAATTGTATTTATTACTGCTTGGTTGTAACTTGATTAAAGTGTAGCTAGCATTCTAAGTCTTTTGGATTAAGCACTTGGGCTTCAGACCAGTTGTTTTACATTAGGAAGGTTTGTGGCAAGCACTGTGGTGGCAGGACAGGTAGCTTTCATCCTTCTAAGTTGGGAACTGCTGATTGAGAGCCCAGTGTCCAAGTGTATTAGTTCTGGTTTAGGCACTTGGGCTTCAGGCCAGTTATTTTACATTAAGAAGGTTCGTGGTCTGCACTCTTGTGGGAGAAGAGGCTGGACTCTGCCCTTCTGAGCTGGGAATTTCTGGTTAAAGGTTTATAGTGCCTGAATATTTGAACTGTATCTTACTGAAATTGGTACACCTTGTTTGCTCTAGCATAGACTAGATCCAGGCCTGCTGAATCTAGCTTTGTTTATATGCTTGTTGTTTGTTTGCTTGTTATTTCCCTGGAAGCTAATTCCACCTAATCTGGCTTCTCAGCTTCTGTGGATCACTAGTGATATCTGCATTGCTTACTGTACTTATTTCCTTGTTTCACTTGAAAGAAAGTTACTGTTTGTCGTTTTTGCATTTAGTTACTTGTAACACATTGCACTCAAGTTAACCTGGCACTTGCTCACTAAAGCAATTATATAAGTCAGCACTAAAAAGTAAAAGCACTACACCCTCGCTCCCCACTGGCCCTTGTTTTCAATTATTAAGGAATTCCCAATATTATTCTAGCATGTCCAAAGGTCAGCTGTCAATCTCCTCTCCGGTCCAGCTGGTAAATCTGGGAATCTTGAGGCAATGTTATAACTGCCTCATGTACACAGACAACCCTCTCCTCCTCCCACATAACACAAATACTTGCGAGAGATGCAGCTATTTAGCCAAACTGGAGGCGAAGCTCTCTCAACTCAGGACTGGCAAGACCAGACAGGAGGAGAAGGCAACTACACACCACAAAACCAGCCTCACATAATGTTACCACACCACTGAATCAAACACATAAACACACAAAGACATACTCGGAGGCTCTGAGTAAAACTTTACCTAAACAGCAGAGGCCTCCAAAGCAGACACCCAAACAACTGCTACCTCAAGACACCCCACAAGCAACACATAAACCACAAAAGCAGTGTGCAAAGCAGTCACAGCCCTTAAGGCCAAATACAACACCAAACATACTTGTCATAGGTGACTCCATAGTCAGACACACTGACGTCCCACTCACCAGGCTGAACAAGGAGAGGGTCACAGTAAGCTGCCTATCGAGGCTAGAATCCACCACATAACACAAGCACTTTCGGGTCACTCCACGGCAAGTACAAATATGACACAGTCATTGTCCATGCTGGTGTGAGCGACCTGAGCGTACCTCCCTGGACTACATGAAAAGAGACAGAGGAGCTCTCTGATTATGTAGCCCAGGCAGGTATGACCCTGACCCTGAGCAGTATCCTTCCTTCACCAAGAATGATGCCACAATATAGAGACAAGATGATCAGCTTTAACAATTGGCTTAATGTCTGGTGTCATTCAAAGGGGATCCAGTGTCTGTCTGCCTGGGATGACATGCTTGACAAGCCACGCTGCCATGAGGACAGCTTGCACCTGTCACCCTGGGATTCGGATATTGGCTAAGGCTCTTGCCACCCCCATAGTGCCTTTTTTAGGCAAGGCTCAAATTCTAAACCTACCACCCTAGAAAACAAAAATGGGAAGAAAATGAGGGTAATGCTGCTCAATGCCAGAGGTCTAAATCTCAAAATGCACGCACTCGAGGCCCTTCTCAGTATGGAGAAAGTACAGTTTTGTACCTACCATAAATGTAGATGTCCGATAGGAATGCATCTGCAGTCCTTACAAATGGGTTGTCCTGTCGTCAGGCAGCCCTTCGGTCGGCCGGATTCCAAAGTCTGGGTCTGGCCTCGGCTGGTGTCGCACTTCACCCGACGTCATAGCTGCAGTTCTTCGGGTATAAAGGCATCAGCCGACGCCATTTTCCTCAGTGTTTCTTGCCCCAGATGTCAGGTGCCCTCTGGATGGCTAAATTTGGATAAATGCCAATGTTTCCAAATAGTAGAAAGCAAACACAAAAAATAAGCATGTATGTACATATATACAAACAAATACACCATAATAGATCCCCCCCAGCTAGCTAAAAGATGGGCAAATACCCTAGGAGTACCACAGAGGGGAAGGTGGGTGGGTAATCCTGACTGCAGATGCATTCAATCGGACATCTACATTTATGGTAGGTACAAAACTGTACTATGTCCTTCAAGGATGCATCTGCAGTCCTTACAAATGGGTAGAATACCATAACCAAACTAGGGGAGGAGGAAAAAAGAGAGATTATGGTGTAGTTAGGATCCCTTGCAAAACAGCAGTGGCAAAACCTGCTCGGGATCTAGAGTATAAAGGTAAATTATAATGCTTGGCAAATGTATGCACGGAGGTCCAAGTAGCAGCCTCTATAATGTCCTTGGTAGTCACTCCTCGTAAGAAAGCTGTGGTAGTGGCTGTAGCCCTTGTGGAGTGAGGCCTGATGTTCTCTGGAGTTTTCTTTCCATGGTAGGAGTAACAAAATCTAATGCAATTTCCTATCCATTTGGAGATTGTCTGTTTTGAAATTGCTTTTCCTTCCCTTCCTGTTGCATATGCTACCAGTAGCTGGTCAGTCTTTCTATTGCACTTGGTCCTGTCCAAGTAGTAGCGTAACTGTCTATGTACATCCAAGGTATGTAACAGTCTTTCTCCCCTGTTCTGTGGGTTGGGGAAGAATGTAGGTAGGTGGATAGCTTGATTTAAAGACACTCTGGATACCACCTTAGGCATAAATGTAGGATTTGTTCTCATGGACACTCTATCTTGATGGAAGATCAGGAAGGGTTGCACTGCCATTAATGCCTGTAGTTCAGACACCCTTCTTGCTGAGGTGATTGCCAACAGGAAAGCAGTCTTCCATGATAAGTATTGTAATTCTGCTGTTGCTGCTGGTTCGAAAGGAGGAAGTGTTAATTTTTCTAGCACAAAGTTCAAGTCCCATGCTGGCAATGGTGGTTTCCTAGGAGGTTTTACATTTTTAATTCCTCTCAGAAACTGCCTGAGTAGAGGATGTGAGAAGACAGGAGGATCCAAGTTGTATTCTGCTGAAATAGCTGATGCATGTATCTTGATGGAAGAATAGGACAGGCCTCTATGGAAGAGCTCTGCCAAGTACTCCAGGATGTTGGCTATGTTTACCAGTGACACATCTTCTCCCTTTGCAGTACTCCAAATGAGATATCTTTTCCATTTTGCTGCATAATTTTTTCTTGTTGAGGGTCTGCGAGCCTCGAGGATAATGTCTTTAACCCTTTGGGATAAATTTGGGTTAATTGATCTTATGTAATGTTCCAGGCAGTCAGCTGCAGAGTTTTCAGGTTTGGATGCAGGATGTTGTAGTTGTTCTGTGTTAACAGCAATGGAACCAGGGGTAGTGTCCATATTTGTTCGAGACATGCTCCTTAGTAATGGGTACCAATGTTGCCTTGGCCAGTCTGGAGCTATCAGAATGATCCTCGGACGTTCCTCTTTGATCTTCAATAGCACCTTGTGCATCAAAGGAAGTGGTGGGAATGCATATGCTGTCAGGTTTTTCCAACTGAAAGATAGGGAGTCCACCTTCCAAGCAAGTGGGTGGTATGTCCTTGTGCAGAATTTCTTTAGCTGGTGATTGCGTGGGGATGCAAATAAGTCTATTTTTCGGAGTCTGGATTTCTTTGTAATGGCTTTGAAGATGTCCGGATGCAGCATCCATTCGTGGGCATCCGTGGTAGTCCTGCTTAATATGTCTGCTAGAATGTTTTCTTTTCCCGGTACAAAAATTGCTTGTAACTGAATGTTGTAGCTCAGAGCCACATTCCATAGGTCCAGTGCCATCCGGCATAGAGGGTATGAATGTGTGCCTCCCTGTTTGTTGATGTACCACATAACTGTGGTGTTGTCTGTCCTTATCAACTGACCTTCTCGGAGAAATGGTCTGAATGACTGGATTGCCAATTTTACTGCCAGCATTTCCTTTAGATTTATGTGCAGGTGCAGCTGGTCTTGAGTCCATAAGCCTTGTATGCACTTGTCCAGCATGTGTGCCCCCCAACCGAGGTCTGAGGCGTCCGTCGTGATGGTTTGGTTTGGTTGAATGTTGCAGAAGGGCAATCCTGTGTTTGATTGACAGGCTTGAGCCCACCATAGGAACTCTTGTTTCAGGCATGGGATTATTGGAATTTTGGTTTCTAGGCTGTGCTTGTGTTGAGACCATAAATTCTTTAGGTACCACTGTAGCTTTCTCATATGCAGTCTGGCATGAGGGACCAGAATTATGCAGGATGCCATGAAGCCCAGGGCTTGCAGTACTTTTCTTGCTGTTAGATGGTTCTGCTTAGTTAATGCCAAGAAGTAGAGAGGTAGTTGCTCTTGCTTTTCTACAGTTAGGAATGCCATTTGCTTTGATGTGTCCAGCTCTGCACCCAGAAAGGTTATTCTTTGGGATGGAATCAGCCTTGACTTTTTTATATTGACTGTATATCCCAGGGCTTGTAGCAGGTAAATGACTCTTTGTAAGTCTTCTGTTAGCTTGTTTTTGTTGTCCGCTTGTATCAGGCAGTCGTCCAGGTAGGGGTAAATTTGGATTTCCTGAAGCCTGCAATGAGCAATTACTGATGCCAGGCATTTCGTAAACACTCTGGGCGCAGTAGATAAGCCAAAGGGCAATGCTGAGAATTGATAATGCTCTGATCCTGCAAGAAATCTGAGGTATCTTCTGCAATTTGGTTGTATGGGGACGTGCAGGTATGCCTCCTTGAGATCTAGAGTTACCAGCCAAGACTCCTTGCCCAGCATGGGGAAGAAGCTGCTGTAGAGTCAGCATTTTGAATTTTGGAACAATGAGGAATGTGTTTAAAGCGGACAGGTCGAGAATAGGCCTCCATTTGCTCTCTTTTCTTGGTACTAGGAAGAGTCTGGAGTAAAATCCCTTTCCTTGTTCCATAGATGGTACCTTTTCCACAGCTCTCATCCTTAATAATTGAGATATTTGTTTTAGAGCTTCTGCCCTTTGAGTTGGTGGTAGGTTTGGCATTCCTCTCTTTCCTGGTAGAGTATGGAAATGTAACCTTGGTCTATAGTTTGCAAAATCCACTTTTCCCTTGTGATGTAATGCCAGTTCTTTGAAAATAAAGCTAGCTTTCCGCCTAAGGGTGCTTCTAGTTGTTCCCTGGCAGGCGGTGCCAGAGCCAAGTGTAACTGTGATTGTGCTGCTGTAGTGGTGGTGGCTGCGTCTGTGCCTCACTGGTTGTTACCCTGCCACTGGTGCCCCCTGTAGGCACCCCTGGATTGGTTTCTGCCTCTTGAACGCCTATTCCTGCCTCTCTGTGCTTTAGAGGAGTCTGGAAAGGACCAATTCTTGGAGGGCCAATTCCTGCTAAACCTTGGAGGTTGGACCTCTAAGAAATCTTTCACTGTTTGTACAGATTTTGCCTTCTCTTCCATCTTCTTCAGTACCTGCTGTGCAGGAGAACCAAATAAATTGACCTTGTCCATGGGTGCATCTAAAAGTTTTGATTTGACATGGTCCGGTAAGGCCTGCTCTTTCAACCATGCATGCCTTCTGATAACTGTGCCAGTCATGGCTGATCTAAAGGAAGCCTCCAGTGCATCATAGCCGCACTTTAAAGAATGGTTACTAACTTGCTGAATGTTATGTACCATTTCCTGAACATACTTCTTATCTAAAGATTCATCAGAGGACAGTTTTTTAGTTAACTGGTCTAGCATAAATTCTTGATATTGAATCATATGAAATTGACAGTTCAAGGCCCTAGCTGACAGAGAGATGGGGTAAAAAAGTTTACACTTCTGCTACTCTAAGGACCTGGATTCCCTTTCAGAGGGGAGGGGGATTTTAGCAGAGGTAGTAGCTACAGCCTTAGGCCCCTGGGAGATAGTCTCGGGATCTGCAAAAGGAGCCTTGTATAAATGGTGATGTGTGTCCGGGACCCTGTAGAACCTATCGGGCTTAGCAGGGGCCGGAGGTAATGAATCAGGAGCAGTACAAGCATCATTAAATGCATCATCTACAACAGAAAGAACTGGAGGTATAGCTAAAGGCCTATGTTGAGGTAAATGCAAAAAGGTTCTAAGCCTTTTCCTGGAGTCTGAGAAATCTTGGCCCTGCCACTGAAATTGTTCCCTCATAGCATGCAAGGTTTCCCCAAAGGAAAATTCCTCAGGTGGAGAGGCAGAAGGAATGGACTCTTCAGCATCAGAGTCTTCATAAGGGGAGTAAGGAGCCTCTGGAGGGTCTGTATTATCTGAGTCATCAGAGGAATCATCTGTGGACACTGGCTCAGGGGGCTCTGCTCTAGTCCTCTTCTCTGGAGGTGGATGAGAGGCCCTGTCTGGATGAGGTTGGGATCCCGGATTAAAGAAATGGGCTCCCCTGCCAGAGAAAGCATAGGGGACCTGGGGCGGGGCCTGTGAGAGGGTCTTAACAGGCACAGTTTTGAAGCTTTAGCTGCTTTAGCCCTGGCAAAGGCCTTAATGGACATGGCTGCAGGAGGCCTAGCAGCTCCACGTGCAGGGGTTGAAATATCCAAGGGAATAGTGTCAGATAATTCCTGAGAAACCGCAACTGCAGGTTGGATTTCAGAAGCCGATTCCACCAGGTTAGAAGAGGCCTCGGTAGAAGGCATGTTTTCGGCTGAAGGAAGAACCGCTTGCTCGGTTTCAGCGAAACCGAGACACTCGTGGTTGGCTTAACAGCGGTTTCGGCGAAACCGCGGACCCGAGTGTCAGTCCTTTTCCCGCGTTTTTTGGTTATTTGTGAAGTCGGAGGATCCGACGGCATAATATAAGCAAAATCAGAGCCGAAAAACTGCTCAGCAAATTCTGACCGACGTCTAAGCGTCCGTCGGTTAAAAGAAGCACAGGCTAGACAAGCTGCTACGTCGTGGTCTGGGCCTAAACAAGGTAAGCAGTAAGAGTGGAAATCTTTATGAGGTATTTGTTTCCCACAAGTTAAACAGTTATTCACTTTTTCTGACATCGGCTGAGGCAAGAAAAAGTCCCCAACGGGTACTTAGCTTTAGAAGTCTTGAAGTAGTATTCGGTAGTAGTAATCTCTGGTTCTGACCGACCGGCACTTGCGAACAGCTTCTGCTTCGGTAGCCGCAGCAAGAAAGACTGAGGAAAATGGCGTTGGCTGATGCCTTTATACCCGAAGAACTGCAGCTATTACGTCGGGTGAAGTGCGACACCAGCGAGGCGGACCCAGACTTTGGAATCCGGCCGACCGAAGGGCTGCCTGGCGACAGGACAACCCATTTGTAAGGACTGCAGATGCATCCTTGAAGGACATCATCGATGTCTGTGCTGTAACTGAAACCTGGTTCAAGGCTCCTGAGAGCACCCGGCACTATTAGGTTTTACCTCATATCATGCGTTCCGGCCCCAAAACCCGGACTACACCACAAAAGGAGGGGGTGTATCCATATTCATAAAGGATACCCACACCTCCAGGTTGGTGGCAACGCAAGCCGGAAACCATCCAGGTGCAACTAACCATAGGCAAAACTGCTCTACAAATTGTAGCATGCTACAGGCCACCCTCTCAAACTCAGGAACCCCACACAGCCTTCCTGAAGACACTGGAGGGTATAAATGTATCTCCAAACACCATCATATTGGGTGACTTCAACTACCCGAATATAAACTGGGAACATTACTCAAGCCCTAACTTTCTGGCCCAGCGGTTCCTGGAGTTCATAAATTCAAATGCCATGGAACAGCTAGTCACTGTTCCCAGAGGAGAAAATATACTAGATCTCATTATCACAAACATGGGGACAAAATGCTCCACACCGGAAGTATATCCCTCATTGGTGGGATCTGATCATAAACTAATCTCACTGGAAATCCACATCCGCCCCACCCCAAACAAAAGACCACAGTGAAGAACTTCTCTAAAGCAAACTTCACACTACTCAAGACTGGTGTGGTATCCTTCAAGGCCCCTGAGCCAGTGGAAACCACAACCCAAGCTACGGAAGCCCTTACAAATGCCTTCTATGAACACCTCCAGGACTGCATGGATCAGGCAATCCCAAATAAAACCAAGACTCTTTCCACAAAGGGCAAGTGTCCAGTCTGGTGGACCCCAGCCATTAACAAACTTTACAATAAGAGGAGAAAGCTATTACATGATAGAACAAAATCCATAAAGGAAGTCACCCTGATCATTATTAGTAAAAAAATACGAGCACTCATAAAATCAACTAAGGCCAATTTTGAGAGAAAAATTGCCATGGATTCAAGGACAATCATAAGGCCCTTTTTTCCCAAAACCTTTAAAAAGTTTAAAAAAAGGAACCTGGGGGTTGGAAAACCCCCCCCC